>NC_091743.1:89176457-89181457 GCF_043380555.1 Nothobranchius furzeri
AGATGGACAACTTTTACAAAGAAATCCATCATTACCTCTTTGAAAATACACTTTTAGCATAGAGCTGCATGTATATTAGGGCTGAACGATTAACTGCATGTGCAATTAAATTGCGATGTGACAAAAGGAGATTTTCTAATCGCAAAGGCTGTAATTTGGCAGCGAGTGGTTAGCGCAATGCTAATATACATGGAAAAACCCATAGGAACGCTAATGCTAATATCACCGATTACATTATTACAAATTATGAATTAGAAACGTGCCAAATGATTACATTTGGAGTCTAATAGAAAGTAAAACTACCATCAATCAAATAAGTACAGACAGGTATTTTAGTAAAGCCAGAAAACTTTTAACTCCAGAGTTTTGGCTAGCAGCTATGAGCGTACCTGAACTACGCATGGACAAGACGTCAAAAACTCTAAACACAAAATACTTCAATAAACGGGACACACTTCTTTCCTGCAAATACAATTTCACAGGTGTTGCTAATACCTATGATCCTTCAAGGGATGTGCTCAAAGAGGAGTTCAACATTATGAATAAAATTTAGTGTTTTAATTTTACAAATACTATTATAAACACAAACTTACGTCTTAAGAAACATTATTTTAATAACGAAACTGTTAAATTCTTTCCAACAGTATAAAGATGTGTAGTGTATTTTGTCCGAGTGGGTTTGCCATACTTTCACGTCATCGGCAGTCGAACGACCCCGAGCCGATCTTGCACCCGAGCACATCCTGTACCGACACCGGACTGAGCTCGATAGCATTGACCCAGCACAGCCACTGGGTCGTTGGAGCTGCCCCGTGACTGCCTGATGGAAAACCAGCGGGTTTCATCAGACTCGTAAAGTTTCTTGTTTTTGCTGGGGACCCCCTGTATTTTACCGCTCCCTCCTGCAGTCTTCCCCTATTAACATTTAAAATGATTCTGTAAATTTCGTCTATCAGTAGAAAAAATCTCTGCCTCTGCCAGCTGCAGTAAATGTAGTCTCCAAATAATAAATAAGAGGTGCATTCATCTGTGTATCTCCTTCGACCCGCATTAGTGATATTCTCAGCACCAGAACAGTGAAGCAAAGAAACATTCCTGAGTTTGTTAGTCATTTTATTTATTAGGTGCATCTAATCTGTTCTATTTTTCTCTGAAATTAGATCAAATCAGTGCTTCTATGGGTTGTCTCTACACTGCAGTAGAAATTTTTACTTTATTTAGAGACGTCCACCGCCACAGCTGGAAAAATTCCTAGGGGAAACTCTGTATTGAAGCTGCCGTTAGGCGTTTGGCCTGAGGGGGCAATCGCAAGCATAAAAATTCAAAACTCAGAAAAGTCCCTTTAAGGTGAGAACAGGTGATAATGATATCGATGAACTCTAAATGTCTTCAGAGACGCTTTAGTTTAAGGTAAGTGACAAGCTGCTGCTAGCTGTTCATGAATGAACACAAAGACAAGGACGGGTTAGCACATAAACTGTGGGCGAGTGACACATTAACAACGGTTTACCTTTAACGTCCATCATACCTTCATGAGTTCAGTGTGCAGGTTCCTCCCACAGTTCTCCTGGAGGCTCTCGTCTTTTCCTTGGCTGGAAGAGCTGTCATCTGAATGAACAGGACAGAAATGTTGCATCAACATAAGGCAGATCTGTCTCCACGGGACACTGCGGTCCCTGCTGATGGGCTGAGTAATCCCTAACAGGACCAGACTCATTAGATTTGTGCAGCTGAATATCCTAACAACATTATAAATAGACCCAAGGCTTTCATCGGCATAAACCAGGGATTCAGTTCAATAGAATGACCTGCGGCATAGTCCAGCATCTCTGCTCCGTTCTTCTTGTCCTGTCCGGAGTCCGCGCTGCTCTGCAGAGCCTGTCTGAGTGTGATCACCCAGTCCTCCATCTCCGCCTCGCTGTCAGCAGCCAGGAAGTGGCTGTAGCGGTCCTGCATCTTCAGCTCAAAGCCATGTCGCCGCATCTTAGGACTCTAAAGGCAGCAAGAATTCAGAAACCGACTTCAATAAGTTAAACACGTAGATTTTTAGTTACGTCCGTCACAACTAATCAATTCTAAGTAAAGTAAAAAACCTGAATGACATTTCATGTTTTCTTTTAAACTTAAGACACGATGCATCTTAAGTACAGCTCTCTGAAGCGGTCCCTCTAAAACGGAGAATAAATAAAGTCAGTAGTAATACATCCATCCCTCTAATCAGAACGAGTCTCTACTCATTCATCTACTGAGCATGCAGGGGCGTGTCCAGGGAGTGGCCTGGGGTGACACATGCCACCCTTAGAATCTGACTGGCCAACCAGGTGCCACCCTACTAAGTTCCAGTTTAAATTGACTTTACATTGTCGACAAAAGGTACCTTTAACATCGTCTTCTAGCCCAGGCCTACAGAACATTTCTGTAGTATTGATATTATTTATTATTTTTTTCATATTCACATAAATAATATTTAGAGTCCCACTCAACTCCAGTTGGTGGCAGCAATGCAACAAGAAGTGACTTGCTAACCACCACAAAACTAGAAGATGAATAGAAAAAATGGTGATGGTGCAATGTCAAACTCCAATATTCACTAGAAAGTAAATAAATAAATAAACGATTTGCATATATGAATAAATAAATAAGCATAACCATTGGTGCCACCCATGCATAAGCAAGTGCCCCACATGGGCCACCCCATTTTAAAAGTCCTGGACACGGCTCTGCGAGCATGCTCATTCGACTCAGCTTCCCAGCAGTCAGCCCAGTGCCCAGGGCCAGCGGCCAATCAGAGGAATGCAGTGAATCTGCAGCGATAATGGCAGCTAAAAGCCCCTAGAGAGCGGTGAGAGGAGGAAGCACGCCGACTTTCACAAGGTAAGGAACTGGTGCCAAGTGCTGGAAACACTTGATGAAGAAGAGCGGAGAACACGCAGCAAGCTCACCAAAGCTTCAGCCGTACCTGAACCACATCGATACAGGAGTCCAGGTAGATGGAGCCTTTGGTTTCTTTACAGTTCTTCTCGTCCTTGTAGGAGTTGAGGATGTAGGAGCCGTCGGGGAGCTGAGACAGGTAGAAGTAGCGCCTTTTAAACACCTGCAGGTCGACGGCAGCAAAGGCAGAAACTGAGTAAAACGTCATCACATTGATTTCTGCCATTGGTTTAGTTGAGGATTCCTTCCAGCAGCTGTAATTTAATAATGAGAACGAAACAGCCAGCTGCTGACTCACCCTCATGGAGACAGACAGGCTGCTGTTGATGTTGGCTTTCTGAAGCCAGCCCTGCTTCAGGATGCCTCCCCTCTGGGAGCACAGCGACGTTGTGTCCTAATGAACAGAGAACATGGTCGGCACTCACAAAAGAGGAATGGTCACCGGGAAACAATCTGGAAAACTGTTCAGAGAACGAATAAATTGTCATCTCAAAGTTTGCTGACTCAGCTTTTAAGATGGAAATGTGTGTGAACGGCAGAGGGATGTGAACAGTAATAACCTGCTGACTTCCTCTGACATGAAAATAAACTTAACCCCAAAATAAGCATTTCTACTTGATTTATGAAGAAGGGATTGGGCACCAAAGAAAGTCCAGCAGCACCAGGACCATCTCCTGAAGTTACTCCGGCTGTGGGGTCAGGGAGGATGTTTTGGTGTCAAGAAGGGCAGCAAAGAAACCAAGAAGGTAAAAACAATCTCTTTTACTCTGTGAATAGGAAATAACCCAAACAATGGAAAAATAAGCCGCTTATTTCGTGGAAACCCTTTAGGGACAGACTGATGTCCGGCTAAATGTCCAGGAGTTGGACTGCTGAGGTCTGAATCCTTTTTCTGATTGTTTGGAGCATCTGGATAAAGAAACAATGAACGCTTACTTCCATCAGTCAGGTGTCCTCCAACAGAGACCATTCATGGGGGTGGGTGCTTCTCACCAATGGAGTGAACTCACTCAGTTTAGCTTTATAACAGTCACAAATAAAAATGGTACCTAAACATCCTCCCAGAGGAACTCCTCCAACCATCCAACATCAGTTTGGTGATGACTATACTCTTCTCCAGCATGATGGAGGAGGACCAGGCTCCAGCATGATGGAGGAGGACCAGGCTCCAGCATGATGGAGGAGGACCAGGCTCCAGCATGATGGAGGAGGACCAGGCTCCAGCATGATGGAGGAGGGCCGGCATGATGGAGGAGGACCAGGCTCCAGCATGATGGAGGAGGACCAGGCTCCAGCATGATGGAGGAGGGCCGGCATGATGGAGGAGGACCAGGCTCCAGCATGATGGAGGAGGACCAGGCTCCAGCATGATGGAGGAGGACCAGGCTCCAGCATGATGGAGGAGGGCCGGCATGATGGAGGAGGACCAGGCTCCAGCATGATGGAGGAGGACCAGGCTCCAGCATGATGGAGGAGGACCAGGCTCCAGCATGATGGAGGAGGGCCGGCATGATGGAGGAGGACCAGGCTCCAGCATGATGGAGGAGGAACAGGCTCCAGCATGATGGAGGAGGAACAGGCTCCAGCATGATGGAGGAGGGCCGGC
Source organism: Nothobranchius furzeri (assembly GCF_043380555.1). NCBI lineage: Eukaryota > Metazoa > Chordata > Actinopteri > Cyprinodontiformes > Nothobranchiidae > Nothobranchius > Nothobranchius furzeri. Next base: position 89,180,995 of record NC_091743.1, read on the forward strand.
ATGATGGAGGAGGACCAGGCTCCAGCATGATGGAGGAGGAACAGGCTCCAGCATGATGGAGGAGGGCCGGCATGATGGAGGAGGACCAGGCTCCAGCATGATGGAGGAGGACCAGGCTCCAGCATGATGGAGGAGGGCCGGCATGATGGAGGAGGACCAGGCTCCAGCATGATGGAGGAGGGCCGGAATGATGGAGGAGGACCAGGCTCCAGCATGATGGAGGAGGACCAGGCTCCAGTATGACGGAGGACCAGGCTCCATGATGGAGGAGGACCAGGCTCCAGCATGACGGAGGAGGACCAGGCTCCAGCATGGTGGAGGAGGACCAGGCTCCAGTAATGGAGGAGGACCAGGCTCCATGATGGAGGAGGACCAGGCTCCAGCATGACGGAGGAGGACCAGGCTCCATGACAGAGGAGGACCAGGCTCCAGCATGATGGAGGAGGACCAGGCTCCAGCATGA
>NC_091743.1:89186457-89211457 GCF_043380555.1 Nothobranchius furzeri
GGAGGCTGACCGCGTTCAGCAGCAGAGAGCCAGTGGTGCTCCACCTGGCACTTGGTCGTGTTTTTGTGCAAGTGCTACAGCGCTCAGAGGCTCTAAGCACTCTGCTAAAGCTCCTGAAGTAAATGTTTACCAAGTGGTGGAAATCCTCGGCTTTACTCTCGGACCAAATGATGCACCGAGACTCTCGTAACGATTCTGACATGGAGTGACTTGTTTTTGGAGATCCGTGTCGATTAATGAGATATTTAAAAAATAAATGATAAATGGCCCGCACTTGTATAGCGCCTCAGAGTAAGGACTCCAAAATTCATCCATTCACACACTGGTGGGGATGAGCTACGATGTAGCCACAGCTGCCCTGGGGCGCACTGACAGAGGCGAGGCTGCCGAGCACTGGCGCCACCGGACCCTCCGACCACCCCCAGCAGGCAAGGTGGGTTAAGTGTCTTGCCCAAGGACACAACAGCAGCATTCTCTGTCCGAAGCCGGGATCGAACCTGCAACCTTACGATTACTGGACAACCCGCTCAACCTGTTGACGTACTGCTGCCCGCAATTTAATTCAAGAAATTTTAAAAATAATCATCTATGGATTGGAGGGTTAGAGGATTAGGTGTGAGAATAAATCAGTTCTTCCAGATTTATTTTCAATAAAAACACTTTCGAATAATTTCTCAGGCTGTTGGGGGGGGGGGGGGGGCATTAGGAACTGAAAAGTTAGGTCACATAGTCAACATTGCAGCATTTGTGTTTATTACATTTCCTACAGAGTATTTCCTAATTAGTTGGCATTGCTATGGAGGAACTAACACAGCTGCAGGAACGGCAGCAGGCACAGAGTCAACAGGAAATGGCTTCATACACAAACATCCAATCCAATCCAATTTTATTTATAAAGCGCATTCACAAGGCATTACAACCAAACAAGGCGCTGTACACTTAAAATGTTAGTTAATCTAACCGGCGGTATACAAACATGTCGAACACAGATAAAAGATATAAAGGAAATACAACAAAAATACCAAAAATAACAGCTAAAAGTCAATAAGACACAGGGAGAATAAAAATTAGAAAAACATTAAAAAAAAGAACCTCAATAGTACGGAAGTTGATATTGTAAAGTCCATTTTTAAACAATGCAGATGTCAGTGATGGTCATAATTATGTTATATAAGCTAGGTTGAAGTAGTGAGTTTTCAAGCGTGATTTAAAAATGCTAACATGACGGAGGTAAAACTCTCAACAGTGTTGAAGGATGTAAACAAGACATGCCATTCCTGTAACTGGATCCTACGCTACAACACACCTTCTAATCCCCCATGATTAACTTCTACACAGACGTCAACTCAAAACATTCTTCAGAATTTCACAAACGTTTTGTTATCCATTTTTATTTGGTTTAAAGCACACGTAGAACATATACTAGTATAAAAGTAACAGCTATAAGTAGGGATGTAAGAAAATATCAATATGGCAATATATCGTGATATTTTTTCCAGCAATATTATATCGATATTCAAAAACCGTGTATCGGAAATATCAATATGGCAATATATCGTGATATTTTTTCCTGCGTTTATTACATCAATATTCAAAAGCCATGTATCTAATCTTTGAAAGAATTTACATGCAAACATTTGTGTATTTTCTTTTCGTTTTGTGCAATTCAATTGCCACCCACTAGTTGGCAGCAGTGTGCAACGGGTTTTGTTTCCACCATTGAAATATAAATCCCTCCATCATGGGTCAGATACCTCATGTTAAACATGTTACGTATCAGTTTGGACTGTTCATTGAGCATTCTTACAATAAATTGAGTAAAAAAAAATTGCTTGTAACGTCTGACTGGATGTATTGCAATATATCGTGATATATCGTATCGTCTCCCTGTATCGTGATATGTATCGTATCGCCAGAATTTCAACAATACACATCCCTGGCTATAAGATGAAGTTCCACAGGGACCTGTCTTTGGTCCTACACATTTTAATTCCTACATGTTGCAACCAGAAAAAATCTGAAGGGATTCAATTCATCTTACAGTGCCAAATCACAAGTCGTCTTAAAGCGCTTAACAAAGTAAATCTCCCAATACAGTTCAGTTCATAACGTCAGTCAGTAAACGTTTGCTATATGTTTATGTTTATTTATTTAGCAGACACTTTTATCCAAAGCGACTTACAATCTATAACCTATAGGGCATGTAGTGATCTGACGGGGAATCCGGAGGAAACCCACGCATGCATGGGGAGAACACGCAACTCCACGCAGAAAGGCCGCAGCCGAGTTTCGAACCTGCAACCTTCGTGCTGCGAGGCAACAGTGCTAACAGCTGTACCACCATGCAGCCCAAAGATAGATATAAGGCGGAGTGTTGGAGAAGGCCATGTAAATGTAAAGGTTATTTGTCATCTGTGCCCCAGACAAGCTGGTTCCCAAAGTCAGAGACTCTCTTGGTCAGCTTGCTTCCCACACCAAACCTTCTGTCAGGAATCTGGGTGTGACCTTTGACCCAGCTCTCACCCTGGATTCTCATGTCAGTTCTCTTGTTGGCTCTTCCTTCTTCCACCTCAGGAACGTTGCTAAGCTGAGTCCCATTCTGTCCCGCTCTGAACTTGAGACAGTTCTCCACACCTTCATCTCCTCACGCTTAGACTACTGTAACTCTCTTTTCACGTGTCTGAGCAGAACATCCCTGAACCGTCTACAGGTGGTTCAGAACGCCTGTGCTCGGCTTCTGACCAAGTCCTCCAAACACACCCACATCACCCCGCTTCTCCTCCAGCTTCACTGGCTGCCAGTCAACTTCAGGGTTCATTTCAAGATCCTGGTTCTGGTCTATAGGGCCTTACATGGACAAGCACCATCTTACATTGGTGATCTTCTCAGTCCCTACACCCCCAGCAGGTCCCTGAGAGTGAAGGTCTAATGTATGATGGCAGGAGTGGGCGGAGCTATGTAATTCTTTGAGCAAAACCAATTGAATCCAAGATATTAGTCGATCAGCTTTACATCTTTGCTGATGACATAGCTGTTTTAGAGAAATGTATGTTTTTTTTTAGAAACTTTTTAAATAATGATGTCAAATACAAGATATTTATCCATGATTTGTATTAATTCAGTATGTTGACACATTTCTGGCTCTATAATGCTCACTCATTGTATTTATTGTACGGGAAAAACAATTTATCAAATTACACAAATAATTTGATAACTAAATAAACCCTTGATGTAATTTCAAAAGAACTGAGGGTTGTTAAACTATCCGACTCTACATAGCACATTGATCTTATTTATTTGGACAGTTATCTACAGCAACGTCATCCTCTTTGTACAAACCACTGATGATGAAAAATGAATTCCCTGTGGTCAGAATAAGTCTTTACAATAAAACAAGCATTCTCAATCAGAGAAGCAGAGGCAGAGGAAAAAGGCCAAAAAAGACAGAATGTTCTAAAATGCTTTTTAGTTCATAAAAATGTGATTGACCTTTAGAAGAAGATAAAGACACGGGCATAACAGCACGCACCGATCACACAGACAGTGAGAGCAGCTCTTAATAGATGTAGGAACAGCTCATTCATAAACATGTCGACAGAATATTTAGTTTCTAAAATATCTGACAGGTCTACAGTTTTATGGCAGCCATGCTGGTGATGGGCTCAAGGAGACAAACAACCAAGGACTCTCTGTGAGCTCCATGTTCAAAATGTAGAAACTAGTTTCACCTTTAAAGCTGCTAGTTTAGGACGTTAGTTTAGAAAAATTAAAAACAACACGAGACTCAAAGGGACGTTCACCCTCTGCAAACATATTTAAGATACTCAGATTTATATCAGATAAAAGGTCTGATAGAGGAATCGCCACTTCTACAATATTAAACAGATGCCACAAAACTGTGCAGCTCAGTCGAGACAAAACAAATGCTGGTTGGGAATCTGAAGGTGCTCGGTGTAATTAATGAGCAGTGACCTCTAGGGCTGCAACAAACGATTATTTGGATAATCGATGAACCGGATGGGGTCTCGACACGATTAATCGATTAATCGGATTACATGGGGACATTGTTAAAAACTGCTAGGGAAACGTTATTTCTCTCCTTCCTTCACTTTATTGAACACAACATTATTAGAAAACAGTTCAATAGCAGAAAAACAACATGCCACCACCTAAATTGTCTTATAACAGGGTATATACAGCAATCCTTAAGTAAAATTTACTACTTTTTAATACTTTTTTTTACTACCTTCAGAATTTTTTTAAAACCATCACAACACTAAATTGCAAGTGTTAATCAGCGACCTATTTACACATATTTTAACATATATAACATACAAAAAGCATAGACTTAGAGACTCACTGATGTTGACAACGTATTGCACATATTTATTTTACTTAGAAAATATGCCAGGCACTTCTTTTCAGCGGTTCAGACAGTTGACCACGGGGCCTGAAATGATGCAGAACGACCACTGAATATGACGTCATCATTATGTGACCGGATATGCTAAAGTAGGGCTGCTCAATTATGGCAAAAACAATAATCACGATTATTGTGACTGAAATTGAGATCTCGATTATTTAAGACGATTTTTCAATTTATGTAGATTTTTTTAATTTATTTTTATTCAGTCATAAAACTGCTCAGGGCACAATCAGGGCAAAAATAAACAAGAAACAAGATGATCACTAAAAGAACTCCTGATTCCCAGTATAAAAAGACCAATATACTTATAGCTCATAGTTTATGACCCAAGGGCTGTAGACCTTGGTTTAACTCATTTAAGTCTAACCAGTACAGACCCAAATACCAATATCTTGCAAATACTGACAGCAAGAATTATACAGTGGCATTTATAACAAATAAATGCAAATAAATTGATGTTCACAAAATGTTGCATAACATTTATTTAGTCATGTCAAGGTGCTGTAGGAGAATACACCAGCACAGTGTCCTCAGAGAGATTAGTTATTAGTTATCAGCGTGAGGAACTTATTTCTACCTTATTTATAAACTATTTATTTACAAGTCCATCAGTTAATGTAATAATTGTCCCAACCACAGCTGCACCCCCCCACCCCCAACCCGGTCTCACAGCAATCGGGGCAAGCTGCATGTGTGTTTAGCGGGCCGCACACGCACACTTAGCCGTTTTTAGTGGCTCAGGAGTCCGCAGGTGCGGTGTGTGTGTCACTCACTCTGGTTACTCCAACAAGAAGCCGGCTCCGAGAGCCGTTTCTTTAGCGACTGACACATCACTACATCATTCCCTTTCCTAATGTCCTGAAGAACGGTCCGGAGCGCAGGCGGAGTGTTTAGCTAACCTGCAGCAGGAAATGTCGACGATAGTTATCCAGAAAGTAGCTAAGGGTTACCAGAGATGTTTCTGAGGTGTTCGCTAGGTACTTTTAAGATTTAAAAAGTCAAGAAGGGGTCTGAAAAGCTGTTGGAAATAGCGTCAAAGTCGCTAAGTTGGCAACGGAGCGCTTCATTTGTAACTCAGGGCAGCTCAAGTGGGAGGAGCAAATAATCGGCTTGTTTTATTTTTATAATCGTTCAAAACATTTCATTCGGAATATATTTCTATGTCGATGTTCAGAATACGACACCTGATAGTCTGAAAAAAATAATACCTAACTTGGAAAAAATAATACCTCTGAGACCAAATTTAACACTTTTAATGGCCTTAAATTTGACTATTTTTATTTATCACTTTTTAATACTTTTTAAAACCCCGCGGACACCCTGTATAAGGTGTATAGACAGAGACCCTAAGCTACATCTATCTGTGACCTAAAATGCTTGGTCCAAGTTAAACATCTGTTTTGTTTGATCTCATCTGTAGACATTTATTATAACTGGGGTTGTCAAACAACTAATTTTTAAATGTAATTAAACATAGGCTGTGAATTAATCAAAATTAATCACTATTTCCAAAAATGACTGAAAAAAATACCAAATAAAACAAAAGTAAATGAATGCCATCCTCCTTGCGATGATGCCCTGGGCAACTGCCATAAAGTCACATTAAGAAATGCTGCTGATCATTCCAGTGATCCCTAATAGACTCACATTAGGCCACATGAAAGCAACTGAACCCAAAAATACATTAACCAGTATATAACTGCACTCTCACACAACACGCCTGCAGCGAGAGTTAGGACTCCTCCCTCCCTTTTAAAAGCGTTTTCGCTTCTGAGGACATTGTGGTTGTAAAGCCACATGTTAGTAGTCTGGCCCCGGTGTGATAACCAGTTTCTGCAGGAATGTGACGGCGGAACCGGTTTGCAGCAGCGCAAGTTCCCCCCCCCCCGTTTATCTAATATCGTCGCGTTTACGATTTTATTGACTTTTTTTAACGAGCTTAGGGCATGTCTAGCCTGTGTAATAATCCGGGGCTTGGGTGAATCACTTTTAAAAAGTTTTTAACTTACCCGAACACAGAGCTCTCTCCTTCCTCGCTGATGATTCGGCATGCTTGCGTTTAAGATGCTGCATCATCACTGTAGTACTCCCGTGCCATGATAAGTCTGACCTACAAACGTTGCAGGTAACGAATGTCTTCGCCTGATTTAACTGAAAATGCTCCCAAACTTTAGAAGTTTTTACTTTTTTGGGTCTCGCTGCTTCTGCCATGTTCCTCTTCCGAACACCTGCCGGCTCTCCCTCGCGCTGATCTGACTTGCTTCCGGTCTGTGCGCTACGGCGGCCGGGGCGTGGGGGGGGGCTTTTGGAAGAGTTGCGCAACACAACGAATCGATGACGCAATTCGTTGTTAACGCTTTTAGTAATCGATTTTCATCGAATTTATCGATTCGTTGTTGCAGCCCTAGTGACCTCAAATGGTAAAATGGTAAAGGGCCTGTATTTGATATAGCACCTTCTGCCTGGAGCAGACCAGTCTTGAGATACTTCCGGGTCACGACAGTTTTGTTGGCATCTAGCAAGATCCAAACCTGGGTCGTGATGGTTCAGCTTTTATTCTGAAAGGAACCGTAGCAGCAGGTGGAACAGCAACAGATTTTATCCAGCTTGTCGTTGGTTCTTTCGGCTGAAGAGGAAAGTTACGGATTGGCCACTCCGACAACTTCTCTAGAACGCTTTGAACTGGCGTTAAAGATGACGTGGGCATAGTTTTATACTCGGATGTTTTGGTTTATGGTCGAATGAAAAGATGACAGATTTACCAAACACCACCAAAACCACGCCTCCGTCAGATCTGGCAGATTCTGATTGGATCAGTGAAAGCAATGTGTCATGTCTTAACGCTACGCGAGATCAGTCCTAGTGGAAACATTTAAAGTCATATTACTTATTATATTCTATAGGATTATAATAAAGTAATTAATATTTTGATTTCACAGATTGGTCACATCCAATTATTGACTAACACTTTGTTTGATTAGCTTTATTAAAATAGAGTTATTTGATTTGTTAAAAGGAGAGAGTCCATTCTCCATTCTTCTCTTGAGCTGGAAAGAAGCAGTTTATAACAGATGCATGAGACCTTGAGGCCATATCTCATGCAGACTAGTTCTGTGTCAGAGGAGAGGGGGAAATGACTTTTGGTGGAAAACAGTCATTTCATTCCGTTACAAATGTGAAGTGCTCTATCGATAAAACAAATCAGATGAAACTAACCCAACAACTACAACTACAGGATTTTTCCAACCGTGAAGCTGCAACTTCTGTCAATCTACTTTTTTTGTTTCAAAAAAATAATTCAGTCATGCCTAAGGTCTTCAAAACCACACTGTGCACAAGCTGCTCATGGAAAATATTTTCCTTTGAAAAGTTTTCCAACCTGTCATTAGGCCTGAAAATCAGGCAGATACAGGAACAAGTTTTCTGCAGATTATTCCACCCGACTCTCCACATAAAGCTTAAATCTCAAACTAAAGTTTGCATCATAAATTCATTGTGGGAGGAATGAGTAGGAGTAAACTAAACTCTGGCAACCTTTAGACACAGAAATGAGCGTTGAGCCAGCTCTGACAGGTCTGCTAAAAGCATCACACACAGCTGCAACACTTCCTGTCATGTGCAACAACCACAGCACTAGCAGCACTGCAGTGCAACAGCACTCGCATCACAGAGATGGCGAGAGGAAGAGAGAGGGACTGACCGATGAGAGCTAGTTCTGCTTCAACACAACAGGAAAGAAGATCGGGAGTTGCTGGCTAATTGTGAAACAATCAAACCAAGATGCTAGACGACCCAACAAATACACATTAATCAGGTCCAACACATTCTCCCAACCAAGAGTCTGGAAGTAAAACACTCAAACCCGGTCAATGACGGTACTTTCACATCTGGTCCGGCCTGGTCTTGGTTGGGTCAGCCTGCCCCCACACGCTCACACCGTGATGTTGGTGGTTCACGCCACAGACATATATATATATATATATATATATATATATATATATATATATATATATGGATAAACTCCCTGTTGGCCGCTCGGATGCCGGAAATGTGGTCGCCATCTTAGATCGGTCGAGCTTCCGGCAGACACGAACCTTAGCAGCACGCCTGAGCTCTGTGTGGATTATTCCTTCTCTAAACGGCGAACTATTGAGACCAGAGCTCGGGGAATTACATTTTTGTTGTTTGTATTTAGTAAATATAACTTTGCTGTTAGCGATGGGTACCGAATTCGGTACTTTTTAAGGTACCGACTGAATTCCATAGTACCGACCGAGCACCAATTCACATCATTTGAAATGGTGCCTCGTTTCGGTACCCGTCCTTCATAACGAGAACTTGCCAAGACAGCTGCGCAAGAGCGTAATGTTGTCAGTCGCTGCGAGCCAGTTGTAAACAGAGCAGCATGGTAGAAAGAACGCACGCTAAAGCTTGGGTCCACTTCACTAAATGTGATGGGTACCTGGGTGATGATGAAATCAGCGACAACGATCTAAGTGAGACATCCTCATCTTAATCTGCTCCGGTAGGTAAATAAAATGTTTAAGATAACGTTAGCTTGATTTGTTAGCTTCCGTTTCACTAATGGTGCGTTCGCTTTCTATTCGGAACACAGAATTTCCGACTAGAAGAACATGAACGTGCTCTAAAGTTTGGCTTCACTTTACTAAATGCGACGGGTGATTGGGTGAAGATGAAACCAGCCACAACGATCTAAGTGTGAGGCATCATCGTTTTAATCTGCTCCAGCAGCTAAATAAACTGTTTAAGATAACGTTAGCTTGATATGTTAGCTTCCATTGCCGCCATTGTTATCAGCTAATGGTGCGTTCGCTTTCTCTTCGGAAATTCTAACTTCCCAGTAGGAAAAAACAAAGTAAAAAAGACAGCAAAAGGAATGAAGATACACAGTAAATTTAGTTCACAGTAAAGATGTTTGCTTCAGTTTAATTATCAGCTTATAAAACTACAAGGACGATGTTAAAATTCAAACAGTTGTATGTTATTTATCGTGATATTTATCAAATATGGTTATATATTGAGAAAAATATATATTTTATTATAGAAGGGAATTAAAATATTAAACACTCAAAAGTATCGAAAATTGGTACCGTTAAGTACCGGTATCGATTCCTAGGTACCGGGAATTGATACCGAATCGATTCAAATGTCAAAGGTACCCATCCCTATTTGCTGTACTGTATTTGTGTCCACCAGCAGCACCTCCTAGCCAGCTAACGTTAGCTGCATGCAACCGCTGCTGTTTCCTTGACGGTGAAGCCAAATGAGACTTTATTAATGTTTATTCCTAAACACAGACTGATATTACAGCTGAAACAAGAATGCTGCTGTAGAAACCAAACAAATCTTCCTGGTCTCTGACCCTCCTCTCTGACTGGAGAGTTAGCTAACATGCTAGCATGCTGAAGAGACGTTTTCTGGTTCCACCCTTAAGAGTTTTGGTTCATTATCATCAGAAATCCAGTTTTAGGTTAAAGAAAGGTTCTAATAATATTTAAGGAAGAAATAAACAGAAGAGCAGGAATAAGACAAGAGAATGAAGAAAATAGCATTGACCTCTTTTCTACAATGCTGTGTAGACGCTAATTTGCAAATCTCATGTTTTGTTTTGTAGCTTTCCCACAAAAGATGTGAGGAAGAAGTGTGAGGCTTCCTGCAGCTGATTTATTCTGATCAGAACTGGGCTGTGTCAGACTGGGAGACTCAGAGATGGAGTTTATTCTTCAGCTTCCTGGTTCTCCTTCATCTGCCCCTTTATTGGGTACAGCTGGACCCCTTCTGCCTTCAACTTAGTCCTTTGTGTCATACATTTAACAAGTTATGCTCCTGCCAGATTAGCCATCAGTTCAACTCGCGTATGGCAACCTGCAACAGCTCTGACTGTCGTCTACAGAAGGTAAGGCACTGACAACCCTGGCTACACTACCCCTCTGTGGTTAGTGGGGTTTGTCTCAGAAGGCTCTTGGAGGTAAACAGATGTTGAGTTTGAGAGACTTTTACTTGACAGACTAACCAGGCTGTTGTCACTGATTAGAACCCGTGGTTATACTGGGCTGGCTTTATGTGAAGGACCTGATTCACACTATTAAACTAACTCCAAATTAAAGTCGTTTTAATCAAGATAGACACACTAGTGCAGCAGAGAGAGCCAACGGTTAAAACACTCACGAATAACATTCAGTACAGCAACATAGCAAAGGCGGGAACAACACGTCGCCACTAGGGCTGCAACAACTAATCGATAAAATCGATAAAAATCGATTATTAAAAGTGTTGGCACCGAATTGCGTCATCGATTCGTTGTGTCGCACAACTCTTCTACCCCCCCCCCCCTTTGATGAGCGAAAACGCTTTTAAAAGGGAGGGAGGAGTCCTAACTGTTGCTGCAGGCGTGTTGTGTGAGAGTGCAGTTATATACTGGTTAATGTGTTTTTGGGTTCAGTTGCTTTCATGTGGCCTAATGTGAGTCTATTTGGGATCATTGGAATGATCAGCAGCATTTCTTGATGCGACTTTATGGCGGTTGTCCAGGGCATCATCACAAGGAGGGCGGCATCCATTATTTTTTGTTTTATTTGGTATTTTTTCAGTCATTTTTGGAAATAGTGATTAATTTTGATTAATTCACAGCCTATGTTTAATTACATTTAAAAATTAGTTGTTTGACATCCCCAATTATAATAAATGTCTACAGGTGAGATCAAACAAGACAGATGAGAATTGCCCTTAAGCTGTTTAACGTGGACCAAGCGTTTTAGGTCACACACAGGTGTAGCTTAGGTTCTCTGTCTATACACCTTATCCTCCCTTGCTCATCCCCTTCCAAAGTATTCTGAAGGCTTCATTTCTGGTTTTTCATTTTTTGAAAAGTGAGGCAGAAAGAGGTGTTGTCTGGCGAACCGCATGGTACACATGGAAGGGGCTGGGTGGAGTCAACACTTCCTTACTTGCTATGCATGTTGATATGCTTACATTTTTGCATTGCAATGCAACTTCTCTGAAGCTATAAGACATTTTAGGTGATAACATGTTGTTTCTCTGCTATTGAGCTGCTTTCTAATAATGTTATGTTTAATAAAGTGAAGGAAGGAGAGAAAAAACGTTTCCCTAGCAGTTTTTAAAACTGTCCCCATGTAATCCGATTAATCGATTAATCGTGTCGAGACCCCATCCGATTCATCGATTATCCAAATGATTGTTTGTTGCAGCCCTAGTCGCCACATCTGTCCCACACAGGAGACTAACACGGCAGTGTTTCTGAGTTGTCAACAGAAATGTTTCATTCTTTTACTTCTGTTACAGCTGTTGCTGTTTTGTCCCAGAAAGCTGACTCTGCAGAGGATATCAGTGCATTGCCTCCTCCTCCTCCTACCTGCACACTCACCTGGGCTGATCACCTCCTGAGCAGCATAAAAGGGAGAGACTGGATCTGTTTGTGTTTTAATGGCTTTTAAATGGGTTTTAGTTCTTTCAGCTTAGTGAAGCTTAAGAGCTTTTAGAGGGTTTTAACAGACGAGGGACCAGAGTGCTGGTTTCCTCTTGGCTCCCAAACTTGCATGTAAGTCAGTGGACTTTGATTGTGAATATTTGGGAGCATTCGGATGTCTGTTTTAAACGTAAACCCTTGGCCATTTTAACAATGTGTTTTAAGTACTTTAGATTTGGAGCTTTTTGTCATTTTAAAATCCTTTTAATAAATTCAACGTTTACAATTTCCACACCTGAAACACTTGCCTCTGCGTTACTCCCCGTCCTTCTCCTCATCCACCAACAGAGGACGTAACACTTCCCAAAACTTTCATTTCAAATGGTCATTTCCTTTTTCAAAACGAAAACAAAAACAACGTCTGCCTCTTAATCCATCAACACAAACTGTAAGAAAAGGGTCAGATTAATAATATTAACACGAGTGGAGCAGAGAACCACATTCCTAACATCACCTCAAACACTCAGGAAAGGAGAAGATCTGCTCTAACAGCATGAAAGCCTGGATGAGGGTCAACAATTGGTCAAAGACAGACTTTCCCAAGGAGGCATAGCTGGAGACCCTCGGATACTTGATGCAAACTCTCTGATTAAATAAATCAAATATTTGGGATATGAAAGCAAAATCAGAGATGAAGAAATTGCCTGAGGGAGTCCCGCATGTGAAAGCAGCATGGGTCTGCCACCCTTCACAAAATAGGGATTGTTTCCAAACAGGAAATGAGCAGTGCTGCACAGTGGTGCAGTGGTTAGAGCTGTTGCCTTGCAGCGAGAAGGTCCTGGGTTCGCTTCCCGGCCTGGGATCTTTCTGCATGGAGTTTGCATGTTGCCGGGTTCTCCGGCTTCCTCCCACAGTCCAAAAACATGACTGTTAGGTTGATTGGTCTGTCTAAATAGTCCTTAGGTGTGTGTGTGTGCATGATTGTCCTGTGTGTCTCTGTGTTGCCCTGCGATGGACTGGCTCTCTACCCCGCCTAACTGCCCATTGACCGCTGGAGATAGGCACCAGGCACCCCCCCCCCCCCCCACCCCCACCCCCCCAACCCAGCGTGGGCAAAGCGGGTTCAGAAGATAGATGGATGGAAATGAGCAGCAACCCCGCATCTGCAGAGCACAGACACACAAATGTCCTGCGTGGCTGCAAAAACAGAAACAAACTCATCCCCATCACAAGGTTGTTGCACTGGGACGCCGAGTGCGTCACTCTAGAGATCATGAGACTTGAGATTAAACTAAGCTAACCCAGTCCTACCAGCAATACCCAAAGATGTGTTAAAGTCACTGAAACAAGTTAGAATGTGTACACACACACACACACACACACACACACACACACACACACACACACACACACACACACACACACGCCACTGCATCTAATCCCAATCACATGATGGGACACCACCAGTTCCACAGCCTCCCAGTGCCTCCGCACCAGCAGACCCAGAGTAGACTTCCTCTGAGCTGTGTGTGGATTCTGAGCAGGACTGAGACAGGAGCCACGCTGCAGCTGTCCAATCCGCCAGTACACAAAAGAAGACCATGTGAGCCAGGGACCGTCAGTCACGCAGGCAGAGCACGCAGCAGCAAGCCGGGGATGCGGAGCTCGGCTCCACGGAGAATAAAACCCGCAGTGATGCGCTCATCTTCGACATGACATGCAGAGGAAGTAAATCTAGCTCGTTTTCCCCGTGAAAGCAGAAGAAGGTGAGTTAGCAGGCTAACTAGCTAGTTTCTATTCCGTTAACTAAGCAGACTCGCTCACCACAAGCTCCACGGTACTCTTCACCGCTTCCGACACGCTCTGCCGGACTTCAGCCGCCGTCCCTGGTTTACTCAACCGCTTGGTGAATTTCCGAACCTCCGACATGGCGCCCCTCCGACTAAGAACCACTTCTCTGGAGCCGCTGTGAGTGTGGGCATGCCGCTCCGGTGGCCCGAGCAGCGGTTCGGTGTGCTGGCTGACAGATGTGAGCCGAGGCGGGGCCGCAGCTGCAGCAGCTGCTGATGCGGATGGTGTCGATGTGGAGACGAGACGAGACCAAAGAGCGCTAACATCGCGAGATGCTTCACTCTCACTCACTTCCGGTTCTCGAGACGAGACCAAAGAGCGCTAACATCGCGAGATGCTTCACTCTCACTCACTTCCGGTTCTCGGCAAAGAGGACGTCTATGACAAAGCTCGTCAATGGGAAAGGATGTGAAAGAGAATAACATAAGTCATTTTTACGGACTGACTCTGCTGAAAGCTTCGATTACACACGAGTGATGGCGGAGGCTGCTTGTTAGGTTATAATACTAAACAAACTGATTAGGAACTAATAAACCAAAAGTTGTTTGCACACTGCCATCTAGTGGATTGTTACGCAAACTGCACAAAGGCAGCCCAAGTTTACATTCGTGTAAAGAACGAAAATACCAATGAAGAGATTTAAATGTAGCTCCCACTTGAAATTCTACAAATGTTTACGTATGATTTTATGATTCATTAGGGTGACTATGGTAACAACACACCTGCTTTCACTTCCCAACAGCCATCCAGACTCCAACAGCAGCTGGGTGAAAACTAAAAGCTATTTCAGAGATAAATCCTGAACTTTGAGCTTCAGAACACTGGTGATTATGAGTAAAAATCTGTTTTTATACTGATAAATGCAGAAGATACGTAACGTTTTTAAAAATGCTGTTTCACTAATCATCCTGGGGAAATTTCTCTGTATGTTACCCATCCCATCCCCCGAGCAGGCTGCTGTCTTTTGGAAGAACTCTGACATGTGGCCTGCAGGTCCCACCTTCTAGTCACAGGTCAGCCATGGCTCCTATAGTTACCATGGTATAGAAACAAACACATGGGTCCTTTATTAATACTGGATTTATTCTAAGGTAGAAGTCACAATACTGTACAATCTATAATTCTTGTGGTCAAAAGTTCCCACATGGTTTAGCTGCAGATATCGAGGCTAGCATGTGTTTATGCATCATTGTTCTGGGTCAGCTCCTTCAGAGCCCACGTCTTCATGTCTATCTCCTGCCGTAGTCTGCAGTACTCATCAGCCAGCGTCTGGAATTCTCTTCCCAAAATCTCAAAGGATGACAGACTCAACTCAGCGGCCTGCTTCTCCTCTTTACCGGCCTTCAGCTCGGATCCCAGCTTCTCCCTGTCACAGAAATAGTTAAAACTGTTATTTGTGGAAAGTGCTGCTGGTTATAAAACAGCACGGTAGCAGAAGAGAACATTTCTTACCTTATCTTTCTGTGAGTAGAAATGGTCTCGGTGGTGTAGGTGTCCAGCTGAATTTCCACCATTTCAGTTCTTTAAAGGAAGAAGAAACATGACATGGAAGCATAACGTTCATGATTAAATACCGCATCAGTCGACAGGTCCCGTCTGTCTTTGACACCAACTAGATCACAACAACCGGACAACCTGAGAAATAGTTTTCTGTTGACTGTGTTTTCTTCTCTTTGGACAACGATGCCTGCTTTTCTCCTCCTTCAAACCGCCAACCTCCTCTTTCCAGAATGTCAACGCTGCTGTCCACGGCAGGATGGAAGTGGACAGCAGCGTCCGCTCGCCTCTCCACAACTTGGTGCTTCCACATCACTGGGGATGACCATGCTGACCAGAGCAACTACTAGCAGCGTTTATTTAGTTTCAGATTCACAGGATGGACCAAGCTACACCCTTCATCGTTCTGCGACAGACAGAAGTATAAAAACACACCAACCCATTCACCACCGCGACCTCCAGAACTCCTCACCCTCATATCTGTAACAGGGTATCTGCAGGTTTAAAGGAGCCAAATTTAAGACTTTTAAGACCTTTTTTAAGGCCACTTTGACCAAATTTTGGCTTTTTTTTGGGTTTAATTAAATTTAAACTAATTTCCAGCTATTGCCTGGAACCGGTGCTAACCACGTCGCAAACGTGGGATTAGCCATCCAGTTACCATTAAAACTGCACTTCCCCATGGCGCAAGCTCCCACTAGCTTAACCAGCTAACGTGCTCATCTAAAAATAGCCCCCTTTCAACCAGCTGAACGTGTACGGTTCCGCTTACGCCAACATCGTATACAAAAAATGCTGAACACCAACTAGAAATTCATGAAAATTTTATAGAAATAAAAGAATCTTGTTTATTGGGTCTTTGGTAATTTAAGACTTCTGGAAACTGTATTTAAGGATATTTTGTCATTTTTAAGGCCTTAAACCTGGAAAAGCATATTTAAGACTTTTTAAGGACTCGCGGATACCTTGAACACCTGTGGGACGTCTCAATCACAGGAGTCGCTGCTGATCCACTAGTAATGACTATAAGTCGAGAATACAATTATTTTATTTTCTCGAGCCACTGCATTTTTCCGGAACGGCGCTGCTCTGGGCGGCTGCATGTTGGAGTAGCTCTGTTGACTATATGTAAGTTTTGCCTTTTCTTTGGCCTTTTTGCTTCTAGTTTCTCAAGAAAAACTGTATTTGTTGGACATTTTACTTTTCTGTTTCTGGTGCTGTGAAGCTTGGAGGATTTTTACTGCTATTTTTTTTAGGTTATCTCACTTTTTGAGCATTTTGTTATGATGTGTAACCATGGCAACAAGCTGGTTTACAATCGGGAGCAGCTGATTAACGTTGGAAAGGCTGAAATAATACCTCAACTGAAGCCACAAATCCCAAATGAGCTAAAACGCAAGAAGCGTGGGTGCAGAGCGGGAGCAAAACGGAGACAGAGAAAGAGGAAATTCAAACCATCTCTTCCATCGATCATTATGGGCAATTTGAGATCACTGGCCAACAAGATGGAGGAACTCCAAGCCCGTTCAAGGACTCAGCCAGAGTTTCGGCAGTTTCAGAACCGCTGGAGGAGATGATGCAAAGAAGGATTCTCCAGAGAATCAAGAAAATGATGGACAACCCTGAGCATTCTCTTCACAAGACTGTCCGACAACGGAAGAGTGTCTTCAGTCAGAGGCTTCTTCAGTTTGGCTGCAACACTGACCGCTACTGGAGATCCTTCCTGCCAACAGCCATTGTAATATACAACAACTCTCTGATGACTTGATTATTATTATTATTCTGAGCTACTACAGCAATCAGTTTCCCTCTGGGATTAATAAAGTATTTTTGAATTGAATTTGAATTGAATTAAAGGCTCGGAACATCAGGTCGGATAATCCTTCATTTACTTTGAACAGTGATGTGATGAATGAGTGAGAGTCCGTCTCACCACATGTGCCGGTGGTCATACTGTTTTTGTTGATTGGTGCTGTTGCATGTTATTGTCAGTCTGTTTACTGAACTCATGCAGATTCTTATTTAAACAAAAACATGTCAAACATTTTTAGCTCCCAGGAAAACAAATCTAATAACTGGACTTTATTTGACGTATTTTCCTGTCAAATATCTCTGAAAGGGGAAACGTAAAAAGAAGGGAAAGTACTCACTTTATTTTCTGTAAGACTAATTCACATTTGCTTTCAAAGTAATCTAATTTCTTCTTGTCCAGGTCTGTCTGGATCTTCAACCGGTGGTCCAAGATGAGAGTCTGGAGAAGCTGAAGGCACTTCATCATCTCCTGGTTAGTAAAAATAAATAAAAACATAATAAACACAAGTCTAGAAGCACACATAACTTCTATATGGCTTCAAATTCAGGCTGTAGATCAACGAACGTCTGTCGTTTCTTCTTTTGTTATATAGATTTTCTAACAGTATCCAGCTCCAACAACACGTAAGGTTGGTACAGCGTTCAGAGCGGGACAGAATGAGACTCAGCTTAGCAACGTTCCTGAGATGGAAGAAGGAGGAGCCAACAAGAGAACTGACATGAGAATCCAGGGTGAGAGCTGGGTCAAAGGTCACGCCAAGATTCCTGCCAGTGTGGTGTGAGAAGCAAGCTGACCAAGAGAGTCTCTGACTTTGGGAACCAGCTTGTCTGGGGCACAGATGAGGATCTCAGTCTTATCTTCATTCAGCTGAAGAAAGCTCCCACCATCCAGGTTTTGATAGAGTCTAAGCAGGTGTGTAACAGCTGCAGCTTAGACATCTCATGGGGCTTAAAGGAGATGTACAGTTGGATGTCATCTGCTTAAAGATGGTAGGAGATTCCTTTGAAGGAGCTCAGGATGTGCTGAAGAGGAAGCAGATAGAGGAAGAAGAGTAGAGGCCCCAGCACAGAACCTTGTGGGACACCATGGGTAAGGGAGGTGGTGGAGGACCTAAACTTGGAGACGGCCACAGAAAAGGAGCGCTCAGAGAGATAAGAGGAGAACCACTCCAGAGCAGATCCTGATAGGCCCACCCAGTCTCTCAGCCTCTCCAGTAGCTGGTGATGGTCAACAGTGTCAAAGGCTGCAGTCAGGTCCAGCAGGACCAGAACAGAACAGTCCCCTGCATCACTGTGAGTCAGAAGGTCATTAGAGACCCTAAGAAGAGCTGTTTCAGTAGAATGAGCTCTACGAAAACCTGACTGGAAGCTATCATAGATGTTATGTTCATCAAGAGCAGCTGTGAGTTGTTTAGCCACAACCTTTTCCAAGATCTTGGAGATGAACGGAAGTTTAGATCTGGGTCTGAAGCTGCTATGGAGAGAAGGGTCGAGACTCGGTTTTTTAAGAAGCGGGTGGATTACAGCGTTCTTAAAGTAAGCAGGAACCTGATCAGACACCAGAGAAGCATTAATTATAGAGAGCACGCTGGGACCGATGGACTGAAAAGCACTTTTAAACAAAGATGAGGGTAAGATGTGGAGGGGACATGCAGAGGTCTTCATAGAGTTAACTAGTTTGGTTAACTCAGGCAAAGAAACAGGAGCAAAGCTATCTAGGATGATGGGCCTGGTTGGAGTCGGGAGAGGCAGCGATAAGGCTGAAGGAGAGATGCTAGATCTAACCTTATTGACTTTGTCCACAAAGAAAGACAGAAAGTTCTCACAGTCTGCAACAGAGTGGATGGAGGCTGTAGGAGAGGCAGGAGAGACGATGCTGCTGATGGTGTTAAACAGCACCTTGGGGTTCCCTTTGCTCTGGGACACCAGGTTGGAGAAATAGGAAACCCTCGCATCTCTGACTGCAGAGTTAAAGGATGTCAGAAGATCCTTTAGGTGCAGCAGATGGACGTGGAGATGGGTTTTCTTCCACAAACGCTCAATTTTTCTGCACTGGTGCTTCAGGCTGCAAATGCAGTCGCTAAACCAGGGAGTAGGGTTCACTGCAGGAACACCTGTTCAACTGCTTGCTTAAAAATATCTAATCACAGTGAAACTATCTTCTGATGACGGCTTCCAGCAGGAAAATGCACCATGTCACAAAGCTCCGACCATCTCAATCTAGTTTCTAGAACATGACGATGGACTCCTTTGGCCTCCATAGTCACCAGACCTTAATCAAGCCCAGAACCTTTGGGATGTGGTGGAACAGGAGAGCCAC
Source organism: Nothobranchius furzeri (assembly GCF_043380555.1). Lineage (NCBI taxonomy): Eukaryota > Metazoa > Chordata > Actinopteri > Cyprinodontiformes > Nothobranchiidae > Nothobranchius > Nothobranchius furzeri. The sequence continues at coordinate 89,205,811 of NC_091743.1, forward strand.
ATCACGGATACGATGGTTCTGAAAGCAGAAGAGTTCCTAGCTGGTACTAACATGATGGTGTACCTGATAAAGTGTTCATTCTCACAAATGCAGTAAATGTGTGATTATGATTTCTCATACGACGCAGAACCAACAGGACTAATCATAAACACTCATGAGTACCTACAGAGAGGTAGAGCTGGGTCTGTCGTTGCAACATGACGGTGTTTTCCCGACTCGTCTCCTTCAGAGTTTCTGATCTTCTCTTCTCCTCGTTCAACAAGCCCGATAGATGAACCAGCTTGTTGCTCTTCAGACCTTCACTCTCGTGTTCTGAGACAAAACAGCATCCTGGTCACCGTGTCAACAGAGTCAACGATTTAAACCTTTATTTGGCAGGAAGTGACAGATGAATCAGCTTTACCCCATTCGGGCTGGTAGTAGGAGAGGAGGCTGAGACACTTTTCCTTCAGATGTCTCTCCACGTGTCTGGGAAGAGAAGCTTTCATTCTTTGTACATTCTACGGAAGACAAATACAACACAAGCACAAAGACTATAAACGAGGACTTATCTGAACAACTGTCATTTCCACAAAGTGCTGCACAGCTGTGGGGGAAAACATTTGCCTGTTTCAGTTCATAAAAGGGGAGGAGTTTAAGTATCTCTGGGTCTTGTTCACAAGTGAGGGAAAGATGGAGCGTGAGACCGATAGGTGGATTGGTGCTGCATCTGCAGCGACGCGGGCGTTGTACCGATCTGACGTGGTAAAAAGAGAGCCGAGCCAGAAGGCAAAGCTCTCCATTTACGTTCCTACCCTCACCTATGGTCATGAGCTTTGGGTAGCGGCTGAAAGAACAAGCTCGCAGGTGCAAGCGGCCGAAATGAGTTTTCTCCGCAGGATGGCTGGGCTCTCACTGGGGTGAGAAGCTCTGTCATCCAGGAGGGGCTCGGAGTAGACCCGCTGCTCCTCCACATCGAGAGGAGCCAGTTGAGGTGGCTCAGACATCTGGTCAGGATGCCTCCTGGACGCCTCCCTGGTGAGGTTTTCCAGGCACGTCCAACCGGGAGGAGGCCTAAAGACCCAGGACACGCTGGAGGGACTATGTCTCTCGGCTGGCCAGGGAACGCCTTGGGATTCCCCTGGAGGAGCTGGCCCAAGTGTCTGGGGAGAGGGAAGTCTGGGCCTCTCTGCTTAGGCTACTGCCCCTAAGACCCGACCCTGGATAAGCGGCCGAAAATAAATAAATAAACAAACAAACAAACACTTCATAAAAGCGAAGAGTTTCCGCATGAGCCAGGATTTGCTGGTCAGGTGTATCAACTACCCCTTCATCATCAGCTCCTCTAGTAAAGCAGGAGTTTCATCAGTTTGTTTCTCCGGAGCATACAGGAGCAGCGTGTGACACGTTGGACATTACTAACGTGTTTAAGGACATACTAACCAACGTGCTTCTCCCAACTTGGCAACATAAAAAACACTTCCTGAAAACCACAAACTGCAGACAAGAACTCGCTCTGACTCACTGACACGGACATTTTTATCAACGACGCATCAAAGAACGTCTCTGATCTGCAGTTGCCTGAGTTAGAGTTGGTTGGCAGGGAAAACCAAGCACCCTGAGTTGAGCTGTGTTAACCCATGCTGGATGAGCTGTGCTGTTAAGCCTGGTTCTTGCTTCTCCGTCAGCTCCGCAAGGGACAGACACGCACGGATTGACGGAAGCGTTTTGCTCTCATACTTCTTCGTCTCCTGGAGAGTGTTGCAAAGCAATTGCCCACCAGGACACCAGAGGGCGTAGCGCTGTTCTGTGGTATCCTGTCATGTATCGGTCCAAGATCGTGTGTTTATATTGTGTTTTTGTGTATATAAGAGACTTTTAACACAGACATATTAGTCTCTCATTCTCCCACCTCTTCATGCGCTCCCCACCTCTAAACCCACGTTTCCAGTCATTTCCGTCCACAAATAAAACGCTTGCTGCGCATCTTTTCACTCCTCCAGTCACGGGAGGATGAAACGTTCATAATTTTAGAGTTTTTTCGCGAGGTATTTTTCAAGCTTCTCCGTGTCTGCCGCTAGTTATCCTCGGCTCTCTTTGCAATGGCGGCGCTGTAGACAACAGCGGCGTCCTGACCAATCACAAGCTTGCGTAATCCGTCTTGTTCGACGGATGTTTAAAAAGTGGGCTCGACTTGGTACGTACTTGTGTGCCTGCCGGAGCCCTACGCAAGGACGGATAATGGCGTTGCGTGTCTACGCACTGACGCAGACGGAGAAGCATAAATCAGGCTTTAGAAAAACCCCATCAGTCCACCGTGAACTCCTCTGTAGACCAAAGTCTTCTCGAGTTCAACGCTGGTCCATCTGTCTGACAGATGAAGTCTGGACCAAACTGAGCTATCAAATAGAACCATGATCCAAACACAGCAGCAGATCAACAACACACTGGTAAAGAAAAAAAAAAACTAAGTTATCCGGTGGTCCAGTTAAGACCAGAACTGAGAACTGCTCCTGTGTGGGAGCGCAGATTATTGATGCGCTACAGCTTTGGCACAGCGCACACTCCTCTCCCTGCACGTGCTCGTCCCAGCTCACCACCGCATAACCCCCTCACTAGGGCTGCAACAAACGATCATTTGGATAATCGATTAATCGGATGGGGTCTAGCCACGATTAATCGATTAATCGGATTACATGGGGACATTTTTAAAAACTGCTAGGGAAACGTTTTTTCTCTCCTTCCTTTACTTTATTAAACACAACGTTATTAGAAAGCAGCTCAATAGCAGAGAAACAACATGTTATCACCTAAAATGTCTTATAGCTTCAGAGAAGTTGCATTGCAATGCAAAAATGTAAGCATATCAACATGCCTAGCAAGTAAGGAGGTGTTGACTCCACCCAGCCCCTTCCATGTGTACCATGCGGTTCGCCAGACAACACCTCTTTCTGCCTCACTTTTCAAAAAATGAAAAACCAGAAATGAAGCCTTCAGAATACTTTGGAAGGGGATGAGCAAGGGAGGATAAGGTGTATAGACAGAGACCCTAAACTACACCTGTGTGTGACCTAAAATGCTTGGTCCACGTTAAACAGCTTAAGGGCAATTCTCATCTGTCTTGTTTGATCTCACCTGTAGACATTTATTATAATTGGGGGTGTCAAACAACTAAATCGACATTTTCTTACATCCCTAGAACAAACTAATGTCCTGTATCTTACCTCCTCAGGCGGCATTAACTCCATCACCTGCTGTGGAGTCAAGCCCAGCACAGATGGCTGGTCTAGGTTGGGAGTGCTGCTGTGATCCAACTTTAGAGCACACTGAGCCACCAGAAGACACCTCTCCATCGTTTCATAGAACTAAAAGTGAAGGAAACCATTGCTGAGGGTTTTCTTAAAGGTGCAGTATGTAAGAATAGAGTGAAATTTTTACAGTGAGAAAATCTCAAGAGTCTAATGTTTCAGACATTTTTGATGGGCTGGTCTCTTGGCTGCTGCTGCCGTGGATCTGTTGCTGTCAGGGCAGATGGCTCCACTGATGATGTGTCGTCCATTACCTGACCCATCTGAACTCAGCCTATTGTTTCCTCTGTTGTTCACGTGTGTGTGTGTGTGTGTGTGTGTGTGTGTGTGTGTGTGTGTGTGTGTGTGTGTGTGTCCACTTTGGAAGTTGGGTGCGGGAGGGGAAGTGTAATTGTTAATAGTTTTATACTTGGGGAGGGGGGCTGGGATGGGAATATGGGATCTATGGGGCCATTTTAATCTGTGACGCACTTTGAGTTGCATTTTTTGTATGACATTGCTGTATAAATAAAGTTGATTTGATTTCTACAGACTCATCATCCTCCAAACTAGATTCCTGACTGGCTTCCTCCAGTTCACACACAGCAGAGGACAACTTTCTGACGTTCTCTGCTGTTAGTATGGTTATCTGACGCTGGATGACTGAAGTTTTTGTAAAAGGCGCTGTTTTTGTCTGCCAAGGAGGGATTCTCACGGCGTGATCTGCACCACATCTCTGTGCGTTCATCGTTTGTTTGAAGCCAGCCACCTCCTGCAGCCCCTTCTCCGCGTATACTCTTTTCTTTTGCGGTTCCGACTCAGTCTGACGTTTTTTGGGAGGCGGAGGAACACTAAAATAATTACTTAATGGAGCTTGCCTCTTGGACATCTTTAAAACGCTCCAGAAATGTCTTCCTTCCTCCACAAAATCTGAGGTGCGCAAATGCGTGCTGGAGCTTTTTTTTCAGGTGCGCATTGTTTATTTTGACAGCGCACCTGCGGACCACTTATGTGCACACCTGGACATAACTACTATTTACCATCAGTGTGTGTGGGGTTGCCATGTGTCCCGCGAGCTAAAACTGCAGCGCCGACAGTTGTAATCTGACAACAGCAAAAAGCTCCAGTTTTTTAAAGTAGTTGCAGTGACCAAATTTTACCACAGGATGTCACTTTAACTTCGTTTCTACATGATGCCCCTTTAATAAAGCATCACTAAAGATTTACCTCCACTTCAGATGAATGCTGGTAATGTAGAGCTAAACTTAACCAACTAAATAGTGTGATGGACAGAAGACGGAAGCTGCCGGGCTCTAAGTGTGGTGATTGGACGCCGACTGGTCCTCGTTATGGATAACGAGGCCGGGGAGGATAAAAGGGTGACAGGTCTATGGAGATGTGCGCGTGGTCGACCTGTTATTGTGGCATCGGACTCTGGGGGGTGGGGTCGTTCGCAGTCGGTTAGGGCTGCCGGCGACGAAGACAGTTAAACAGGCGTACAGCGTTCCAGCGTTAGGAGGGAAGGCTTGTCACCTTCTTTAGGTAGCGAGGGCTGGGCATAGTGGACGCCAAGACCACGCCGATATCTGCCGCCACGGACTCTGGCAGTTGGACTTACGCTGTGGATTTACCCGCCGTCCTCGCAAGCTGCACCCCGGGGCGTTGGACGGCGTTGGAAGCTCAGACCCCGGGGAGGGGGGTCACATCATCTGGGTCAGCTAAGTACCGCTGCTTGTGTTACTCATGCTGGACAGCTGGTTTTATCATAGGGGACTTTGGCCATAATGTTTTATTATTGATTGTGCAATAAAGTGTTTTTTTTTTATAAGTCGTTGCCTACTGGTTGTTTTTTTTCGGGTTCTGACTGGAGGGCAAGATATTCTGCCCGTGCGCCCACTGAAACTTACATTACAATAATATGGGGTGCATTTGGATCAAGTGTCGTTAGAAATTATGAACATTTTGATCACCGAAATAAATGCAGCATTGATTTTTTGTAAATGCATGTGTAGGAGTCAGGTTTGCTTTGGTTTTGGTTTTCTTTGAATTGCCGCTAGGGTACTACACAAGGGCAGTTGTAATTCAGGTCAGGTGCTGCTGATGAGGGGGAGGCAAACAGTTTTCTACTGTGTTTCACTGGAGTTACGTGTTGTCTTTAAACCGAGTGGAAATATACCAAATCAGAAGAAAGAATGATGATGATGATAATAATAAAAGGACTGTTGGAAACCAAGGTGGACATGTTGAAAGTTCAGGAGCGCGTGTAAGAAACAAAACTGATGGGTTTGACGCTACACATTTGTACACGTTTCACTGAGAGTCATGTATGGATGTCTTGTAATGAAATCTATTGAGCGTACCTTATTCTGATCAGGGGGAAC
>NC_091743.1:89213957-89321457 GCF_043380555.1 Nothobranchius furzeri
AGTCTGGGGGCCACAGCAGCAAATGATCTGTCACCTTTGACCTTTAGCCTGGTGCTTTGGTCACTGGACCTCAGGGACCTGCTGGGGGTGTAGGGACTAAGAAGATCACCAATGTAAGATGGTGCTTGTCCATGTAGGGCCCTATAGACCAGAACCAGGATCTTGAAATGGACCCTGAAGTTGACTGGCAGCCAGTGAAGCTGGAGGAGAAGCGGGGTGATGTGGGTGTGTTTGGAGGACTTGGTCAGAAGCCGAGCACAGGTGTTCTGAACCACATGAATTACATGAGGCTGTGCTTCTTTTTTGTCCTTTCCTGTGCCTTTTTACATTTTAATTATTGTTATGTCCACCCTCTGCCTAAAGTCTAACACAAAAAACTGTCTACCTCAATCTCAGAGATACTGGGTTTTTTCTTTTTAAGTTTACAAACTTAAGTACAGGATTATTGTAATTTCTGTACTATGTTTTGGTAAATGCTCTGTTTTTGAGAGTTTCTTGTATGTAAATATTTTCTTTGACTATTGTTTTCTATCTATTATCCATTACTACCTTTCTTAATGAAACTGAAAGGCATTTTCTGCTCTGCTTGTCATTCACTGTTTTGTGTAACTTTTTAGGAATTTCAATATAGGCCATTAAAAAAACTTTGTGATAGAGCATTCGTCTTGCGGAGATTTCCGAGCAACATAAAGGCTTCATCTATATGGACATCCACTCATCCAAATATAAAAAACTGTGTTTTACACATCGACATATGTACTAAACAAATCATCTCCATAGTTTTTAGAGAAAATAGCGATGGAAAATAGGAGGTTCCCGCCACCGCCATTTTGACTGTGTCAATGAGCTCGTCACGCTCCGACAATCCAAAAATGGAGAAAGGGGTGGAGCTGAAGGTGGGGCTGTTAGGGTTGGAACAAATGAACCAAATGTAGCTACTAGCTTAGCTTAGTTAACCCGAAAACTTCTGTGCGAAGCTGTAATCGTGCTAATTGCCTGTGAAGCTATAATATAATAATAATAATAATATGGACTGTTAAAATACAAGCAGATTCACAGACCGCTTCTCCCTGGCCGCTTATGTGAGGTCATGCTCCACCTCGATCGGAGCTGGTTGGAGACCAGCGGGAGATAGGCTACATGCTAACTCAAGCTAATAGAGGTTTTCCGGGTACTGTTAGCAAGAGGAACGCTTTAAAGCGACTCCAAAATCAACTGAAAGAGCAGTGGTGTTTCTATAATCTCCCCCGGAGAGCTCCACCAGCAGGCAGTATAACTACAGCCTGTAATGGAAGCCAAGCGGATGCTGCGGCACTCCCCGGTCCCCTCGGGAGACGGGGGCGCGCTGCCTGCGTGAAGTAGCTGTTCCCAGTGCAGCGAAGGAGAAGCGGTGCATTCGCCTCACTGCGCTGACTCTGAAGAATGAAGCGGCAGATTATCACATCTCTGATCGCAGGACTGCCACTGTGAAAGGGAGAGGCACGGTACAGAAACCCGACAAACCTCTCTGCAGCGGCGGCCTCGCAAATCTTTGACCGCAGAGCCTCGGTCAGAACATCTATTAATGTGAGGCCCAGGCTGAGGCCTTTCCCCGAGGCTCTGGTGGTCATTAGTTATTCATAATTTCAAGCAAATTAATTACACTTAAATGGAAGAGTTACATACGAATTCACCTCCATCAGAGTTGTCATGAGTGTAAACTAGAAATATTTAACTAGCCACTGATTTCCCTCTTTCCTAGTCACTCTCTCTTTCTTTACATTTTTTAATCACAATTGTCTTTTTTTGCTCATTATAAATATATTTTTAATCATTTTGTAAATTCTTTTTTATATTTTTACATTTTTTGTTTTTGTGAAGCGCCTTGAGATTTTCATCTTGAGAGGCGCTATAGAATGATCTTTTCTTCTATTAAACCTAAAATGTTTTTTTTTTAAACAGGCTGTTTAATTCTGCCGTGAAGTTGACATTTTTCACATGGGAGCTTGCTCTGTTTTGGAGCCAGCCCCTAGCGGATGAGCGTAGAATTCCAATTTTTGGCACTTCCCTGTTGGGAGCAAAGCCAGCCACCTAAAGCTGCTCCTCGTTACCCTAGTTACAGTGGTAGCCTCATGGGCTCGACTTTTCATCAAAATAAAACGAATAAATAAACTGTAAACTCTGAACTTGTGTTAATTTTAAAACCTTAAGCTCTTTGTTGTTTTTACAGCATTAATAACAACAAAAAGGTTGAAAAAATAAAGCAAAAGTGAACAGATGTTCAGTGTTTGCTGTTTTCTCTCATCTACATTTTAACTGTTAATGACTATTCTGTTCACTTAACAGGCACTTCCCCGAAAACCCCAGCCCCAGTGTTTCTGTACATTTGAGATATTTTAGTTGTGAGTCATCAGTTTTTGAGGATTCGTCTTTTCATGAGACTTTAGCACCTACACTTTCGCATAAACTGGTTTCTTTGTCAGAAATATTAAGAAACCCTCCTTGTCATGAACCCTGGCTTTATAGGAAGTATCTCTGATTATATTTACGCCTGTGATTGATGACTGTGAATAGATTGACCAAAACTGAACTCAAAATGATTTTATTAATTATGAACTTGAAGTTAAACATAAATGAATTGTGACTTGTACAAAAATACCTAATTTTTTCACTCTTTTTTAAACTTTTGTAGAGAACAAAACATGGTTTGCAAGGTATTTTATATTTACAGTACAAATATCAGAGTAAAGACTTCTTTGCAGCTGTGTTTTGGCATGTTGGAGTAACTAGAAGCCTGTTTACACACTTACTGGAGTGTTTCTCACTAATCAATGAGAGCACCGTTTAATAAGGGCCCAGTCAGTGCTGGTAAAGTTATAATCGACAGAAAAGGCAACCAATGAGCTGTGTTCAAATACAACTGCTCGTTTCTCATTGGTCACAATGAAAGACCAACCCTTATTTGCTCGACCAATTAAAATCAGCAAAAAGGTGATGTCGAGGTCTTCAGCCAATCGTAAACCTGACGTTTCTTAAAGGGGCGGGTTCTAGTCTGAGGGGTGTGTTGTTCGAGGTCATTCAGTCCCTCCCTGATTCACTCGATCAGCGTGTGTTTGTGGGGTCGGGTGGTTGGTGGAACAAGTTGCCGGGCAAGTGGTGCGTTGTGAACGCTTTTTTTCCGTTAACGAGACACTGCTGAAATTTGCATTACTAGCTGAAGAAGACTACCCCCGCTGACGACTTCCGAGAACATCATTCAACGCAGCGTCTGCGCCACACGCACAAGCAACAAACGCAGCCAGGCTAGCCGATACTAGCCTGCTACTAGCCTCCCTGACGGGGATCTGGGTGTTGATACTAATTACCCATCAGCTCGCGTCTTTCCGCTGTAGCGTCGTTAGCCCGGTGGTTCTCTAGCACCCCGGCTGCTGTAGAGGTGGTGCCGTTTTGGTCACGAGCTCCAGAATTCCAGACAAAAACGGGTAACGTTCCTCCATATCTGACCGCCTGAGAGAGAGTTGCGTTGGTTCAGACACCATCACACCCAACCCCCCCACCCCAAACCCCTTCCACCTCTCTGCCCCTATCTTTTCATCACTCACCCGAAACACTGGACATCCACAAGCGGCCGGACAGCGGCGAAGGGCCGGCGAAGCTGGGGGTGATCGCGGTAGCGGACTCGCAGGGAGTCGCAGAGAAACACAACCGTGGGGATCTACAGACGAGCATGGACGGGCTCGCCGTGGAGGTTCGCGGCTCGAACGGGGCCTTCTACAAGGTAACTGGGTTAGGCTGAGTCGTGGTTCGTCTCACTAGAAAGTTTTATTTGATTAATAAACGAGAGTACTTCTTGAGAAAAGACCCAGTTAGTTAAACCCGTCTTGGCTAGAAAGAGAACCCGTTCCATGAACCACTGCGGATGGTTAGCTAGCTGGAGTTAGCCGGGAAGCTAAATACACTTGTCATCACCATTTATGGCCTGTTTTGTTCGTTAAAGAGACCTGTTGTGTACATGTAAACATCTGAGTTCGGACAACATTTAGCACACTCCTTTTAGACATGATTTTAATGGCTCGTGTTCAGTGGTTTGGCTTAAAACATGGGATGTGAATTAGGACTGAGCTGCTAAGCAGACAGCAGTAGTGCACAAGTGTGGTGGGATGATGCATCTCTCTATCGGGCCAGCTCACTTTTCAGCTCCACCAGAATCATGGTTCGTAGCCGTGGGATGGAGGAGCTCCTGTAGATCAACAGTTTCTCTTATTCTCTCTAATCAGGATGCTTTCATATAAACTTCGGCTCTCTGCTGATCACGCCTTCTTTCATTTTAAACATTTCACTGGAAGTGGTCGGTTTTATAGTTTGTGTCTAACATTCGACATTAGAGCTTTGTGTAGTTGTGATCCGTCATTAGTCCATGTGCTCTGGCCTCTGATGTCTGGAAGCTTTCAGCTGCTCGGCCAAGCACACGGATCCTGTATTTTCTCTCACGCTGCTTCCCCTGTTCTTCTTTTTTCCTGGCTAGTACTTTGATTCTGGCGGATTTTACACAAAAACACTTTATGGAAAACATTTGCTTTTTACATGTTAGGATATTGAAAACTTCTGTGTCTGATAAGGTAGAAACGAGTTTCTTTACAAATCTCTTTCATCAGATTGATTCCATCCCAAATTTTAACGGGTCACGTTTAATTTATGTCTCAGAGGAATTAAAATTGTAGTTTTTCTTGTCTGGGATGAGGTTTTACAACCAGTCTCTGGGTCACCATGTGGCTTCCCTTTGAGTGATGTCATTGTGAAGCTTTTTCTAATTCTGGTCACACCTTTCTGTCAGCCTGTGAAGTTAAAGACCTGCATCAGATGACTGTTGAACTAAACGTGTCCGTCTTCTCTACATCTAAAAGCTGAAGTTGCTCACACTCGCATGTTGTCTGGTGGTCAGCAGGCAGCTGATCGCAGGATGAAATGACTACTTACGCTCTGCAGTTTAAGGTTTAGTTCCAAATGATCAACAAACGGCTTATTTGATCTAATTCTTTAACATCGTGTTTAACTCAGTTTTCCCTTCTGGATGGGGATGATGGTGGCCATACTAGTTAAATGCCCATCTTGTCAACCGGAGGGTTGCGGCATCGAGTCCCGTTCAGTTGGTCATGTTTGTGTATTTGTCCAACACTTGGCCTACCTTGCCTGCTGGTGGTCGGAGGGACTGCTGGTGCCTGCGTTTGGCAGCCTCACCTCTGTTAGTGTGCCCCAGAGCAGCTGTGCTTCGGGTCACCACCACCACCAGTGACCGGTTGTGTTGTGTAGAACCCTAAAAGGTGGTATAAAAACATCAGCACAAGTCAAGGTGGCAGAATGAGGCACAATACACACCAGGCTCCTGTAGCAACTCTTCTCATTACAGTTCTGTGTATCCATGCTTTCTGATCAGTAGAAGTTGAGTTTGTGCTTTCTTTGTTCTAAATAAGTAGGATGTTATACATTTTTATTCATTTCAGTTTGATGAAAGTAAATTAGGCCCAAGTTATACTTTTAGGAGTTGTCATCTCTAAAAAGCACAACTGTAACCTGCTGATGAACATTTGGACCACTAGTCTCCTTAAAAAGTGAACTCTATCTCTTCTGCCTGTGTTCATGGCATCACTAGTCACTGTCATTTAGAAGAGCTCTGCATGGTGTGTTTTCACCTGAGGGGAAGGAAATGTTTGATTAACTTTTATTATCAAGCAGCCAAAACCGGCGACCACTAATGAGTAGGAAGAAGTTCTGATATAGTCAGTCAACCCCAGTCTGTAGATAGGCAGCTGAACAGGTTGTTTCCTCTAAATATTTTATATTGATCTGATTTGACCATTTACATAAATTCAGCAAAGTGACAGTATTACGTTGCACTTCCATGTTTTTGTGTGCAGAATGCCTTTAAACGAGCTTTTTAGTAAGGAGTGCATAATGAATTAAGGTGTGAAATCAGAGCTTCAGCTGCTCTAACATCATGTTCTAGTTTCAAAACACAAAGGGTTTGAAGTCAAGTTGACGGTGAAAAAAATATTTAAAGGTTTGCTTTACAAACTGATGCTTAACCCATTCTCTCTCGGGCCGATACGGAGATGCTGATGCTTGTATCACCAGTAGGATAGACTACTGCAATGCCCTGTTTTCTGGTCTTCCCAAAAAGAGCATCTCAGGCTTACAACTTCTACAAAACTCAGCAGCACGTGTCCTGATGTAGACCAGGAGGCGGGAGCACATCACTCGGGTTTTAGAATCGCTGCATTGGCTCCCCGTATGTTTCAGGATCAATTTTAAGGTTCTTCTAATGGTTTTTAAGTGTCTTAACGGTCTCGGGCCTTCTTATCTCTCAGAACTGCTTTTACCGTATGAACCCCCACGGCCTCTGCGCTCCTCTGGCAGGCGTCTCCTGGTCATCCCTAAAGTCAGGACACACACTCACGGCGAGGCGTCCTTCCAGTGTTATGACCCTCGCCTCTGGAACGAGCTGCCAGAGGACCTCAGGGCCGCAGAGAACGTTCATGTTTTTAAGTCCAGGCTCAAGACCCACCTCTTTAGGTTAGCTTTTAACCAAATATTTACTACAGTTTTATTTCTCGTTTTACATGATTCAATTTTAGCACAGTTTCATTATTTAATATTATTTTACTGTCTATATGATTTTATTTATTACTTACTTTCTAACTTTTGTCCCTTATATTACCTCTTTTGTTTTCATATTTTTACTCATTTTAATCCTGTTTCCTCTTTAGGGGCCCTCTGCCCCAGGGGCGGGGGTCGACTGTAGCTTCCTGGGCGCTCTACAGGTGGCGTTTAAGTGGAGGTGGGGGTCTATGCTCCCCCTCCACTGAGCGCCCTGACTTACCCCGTCCTTCCACCGGAGCCGTCAGCAGCGCGAGTCGGCCGCGTCTCAGGAGCATCATGTCGCGGCCTTTACGCGTCGGTTCTATTTTCCACGCACGACGCCTCTGAAACGGGTCAAGTTCGACATTTTTGGGGAAGGAAAGACAGGAAATCGGATGCGGAAACGGAGCGAAGCTCCCAAGATTTTCAGAATAAAGAAACGTACTGCCTTCCAGTTGCTTTACTTTAAAAAAAAGTTACTGACTGTGCGGCCCTGTGAGAAGTTATCACCTAGCTAGCGGTCTCCTTTGTTTTTCAGGTTCGTATTGGTGATTATAAAACGGACAGAACATAAAACACAAACCATGTTGTAGTTTTCTCCTGCTTGTTGTTGTGTTTACTGATGAAGTCACTCGTGTGACTTCGTGCTCTGTCGGTGACAGCTGCTCCCCTGCTGCTTCGCGTCTCGTGGGAAGGGCCAAGCAGCAGTTTACGCGAGCAAGACGTGCTGCTGACGGCTCCAGTGGAAAGCTGGGGCTAGTGTGGAAGACCTGATGCTGCCGGGACAGATGGCTCCTCTGATGGCATTTCCTTGCCTTACCTTACTTGGCTCATCTGGACTCAGCCAAATATAATTTGTGTGTGTGTGTGTGTGCGTGTGCGTGCGCGTGCGTGTGCGTGCGTCCTCCGCATATGCCCTAGCTCAGGGGTCGGCAACCCGCGGCTCTTCCATCCGTCAGATGCGGCTCTCTGTGCTTGTAAAATAATGAATGGATATTTAAATAAAATGCTTTATATTTTACTGCATTAATTTTACATCTGTAAGCTAATTCTAAATGTAAAGATTGTCTGCGTAAACCTGAACAGGTCCAACCCGGTCTTACTGTGAGACCGGGTTGACGCGTCACTCTTGTGTGTAATCATATGCGCTTTCTGAGCTGAAGAGGATGTGAGATTCTGGGATTCTCCTCAGACGGCTCCTGGATGTGTCGCCACATTGGAGACAGGAACAAGCGCTATTCAGCCAAAGTTTCATCATCAGGAACATTTTCTAAGTGACAAGTCTCTCTTCAGTCGGAGGAATCTTCCCGCATGCGCTCTGGTTCTGCGACGCGCTCCAAGCCCCTCTCCACACCTTCAGCTCGTTGTGCACCTTATGTAGTACACGCTGACAGCGAGCTGCGAGATGTTCAGATGGGAATCTTTTCTTGGGTTATTTAGCTACATCTGCAATGTGCGTAGCGGATAAAATGTCAGTTCGTCTGCATGCGTCGGGGTAATTCTTTCTATTCTTTCTCCGTCAAAATAAACGGTCAAACACGGGAACTATCCGGTCAACACAAGCCCTGCTTTAAACTGTTCTGTTTTCTTGTGAAAATTGTTGCAAAGAGATAAAATTAAACTTGATTAACACCAGAGCCAGGCGCACTGCGCCGTTGTCTCCGTCACTGTAAATGAGGGAAAAACAAAATGATCGGATCCTTTTCTGACCTTCCCCACCTACAAAGTTTAATTACAACAATCAAACGTGACAGAGCCTGGATTTGTATTCTGAACAGTCTAAACATGTTTTAAAAAGAAACGTATGACAAAAGTGGCACCTGCTCAGTAAAACCACCAACAGGGTGAAAAATATCTAAACATTGTAGCAAAGATGGGCTACAACTTCTGGATCCACTTTATATAAATCGTTTTATTGATTATCGTTTTATGAAAGATAACTTTGACGTACACAAGCGACCGGTACTGGCTGCTGTCACCTGTTGTGATTGGTTAAAGCAGCTCTCTGCTGTCTGAGGGTAGGCCCCGCCCACAACGCCGCAGCTGCTGTGGCTCCCAGTGTTTTCTTTACTGTGGGAAACGGGTAATAATGGCTCTTTGATGGGAACAGGTTGCCGACCCCTGGTTTAACGTGACGTCTGATATATACATATATATATATATATATATATATATATATATATATATATATATATATATATATATATATATATATATATATATATATATATATATATATATATATATATATATATATATATATATATATATATATATATATATATATATATATATATATATATATATATATATATATATATATATAGAGCCATGCCCTGATGTGGGGCTGGTGGGTGCGTCGACATGGTCGGGACATAGAAGGGGGTGCACGGCTAAATAAGTTTGGGAACCGCTGGATTAGAGTTAGGCTGTGGAAGCATCGTGGAACACTTGAGCTTGAAACTACTGACATTAAAGAGGTTGAAGTTAAGATAACAGAATAAAATTGGTCTCATCAAAGTGAATCTGAAAACAAATATGGTCACAGACCAAAATGTTGAGGGGTTTTACTCTGTGTGCGTAAGTTGATTATAATCTTTATTTTTGGAGAAAAAATACTGAAAACTCGTGAAAACCTCTAATTTAGACTTTTTGTTTGTTTTTATGTAAGAGCTTTCCCAACATGGCTTAGTGAAATCTCTTAAATGGCCTGTATTTGATATAGCGCCTTCTAGAGTCCTGGAACCCCCCAAGGCGCTTTACAACACAATCAGTCATTCACCCATTCACACACCCATTCACACACTGGTGGGGATGAGCTACGATGTAGCCACAGCTGCCCTGGGACGCACTGACAGAGGCGAGGCTGCCGAGCACTGGCGCCACCGGTCCCTCGGACCACCACCAGCAGGCAACGTGGGTTAAGTGTCTTGCCCAAGGACACAACGACAGCGACAGACTGAGCGGGACTCGAACCTGCAACCTTCCGATTACGGGGCAAGCACTTAACTCCTGTGCCACCGTCGCCCCATCGCTCTTCTTCATCATAGTGCAACAACCCAAACCAGAGCCTCAGACGTTCTCCTGAGAGACCAACACAGTGAAGAACGTTAAAACTGGTTTCTTTGGAGTTTGGATGGATTGTGTCCTGGAATATTTTCTCTTTCTCAACACAGCCTTTCAAACATTTCTCCATGTTTTTGGGTGATTTGAATTACAGTTTGTTCTTCAATCCTTCCTGAAGTGATCTAACATTCCTTTAATTTTATGACTGACCAAAACCACATAGAAGTTGTAAATGTTGTTCAAACTTCCAGCAACATAAGAGACAGACCTTGTTTATCCACATCTGGACAACCTGTGACGCGTCCATCAGGGTGGAGCATCTGCGTCTCGGATTAGGTTCCTCTGTGAAGGCGTCACCTAACCTGCAGGTGAAGCCCCACCAGCGTTCCGAAGCAGCTGAAGACTCTATCTGACTTTACTGTCGTATACATATATGGTCGTGTCACTCCACAGGCCACGCCCTTCTTTTCCTTGTTTAGTTACTACTCACCATTGGGTGTGAGCATGCTTGATGTGACAGACTCGTGGATGGTCAAAGCTGCTCTGGTGTCGGGCCGGCAGAATCAGAAACCACCGTCTTCTACATGTTTAAACACGTGATACGTCACGTAAATGTAGATCAGATGTAAACACAAAGCAAGGAGTCATTATCTTAATAGTGTTAGTGGGCACCAGCTTCCCTTTCCTCCATCAGCCAGAGAGAATTGTGTCAGTGAGGTCTCTCCAAAGGCCTTAGACGCTCATTTTTGTTCTAGCACTGGTGTAGTGCAGTTAGCCATCAGTGTTGAAGCCACTAAGCTCCGCCCCTTTTAAATCTGAGACTAAAGTTGTGTTTCTGTTTGTGTTTCAGGGTTTTATCAAAGATGTCCACGAAGACTCGCTCACGATTGTATTTGAAAACAAGTAAGTGTCTGGTTTCCGTCTTATGCTGGTTGGACTAAGGAAGGACTGATCCTGGACCAGGTCTTGGGTATTTTAACCCTCAGGCCCCCCACAGCACCTGTGCATGAGTTGCAGCTGTCTTTTGACGTCTCTAATGACCTGCAGCTCTGTCCTCTGCCATCCCTACCATACATGTGGCTTCCTTTCCTTTTCCTGTGTCCCTCTGGTCCCACTTGGCTCAGAGAGAGAGTCTGGAGGGGGGTGTCCTCCTAAAAATAGTGCTAGAAGGTATGTGAGGTGGGGGGGGCTCTGATAGCCTGTCTCATTTTTGGGATGGTTTCCAGCCCCCTCCTCTTTGACTTCCTCCGTGATGACAGTGATTCAGAGACATTTGCTGTGAGACAGGACAGCGTGGATGAGTCCGATGTCTGAACTGCTTCAGCATGAGATGATGCCCCACAGACTGTCCAGCTCTGTTGTTAACTGTTAGGAAACACGTCACGTTATAAACGCGTTATAAACGCAGTCCTACTGAAACACCTGTCTCCCCGTTTTTGTCCTTTCATGATTTCTACTTATTTAGTTGAAATGAGGTGCAACTGTATGTAAATGAGGTCTAATTGGTATAAAATTGGGATCGTTAACTTCTCCCTCACTCACTCCACCACTACGACAATACACAGGAAAAACATTTGGGTTCCTCTCACTTTTTGTAACGGAAACACTTTGAAATCAGAATGACGTCCATGTCTCTTCCTGCCCAGCTTCCCCGGCTCATGCAAAAGGATCCCAAAGCATTTCCAGGTCTGCCTACAGGTGTAGATCCCCCAGTGTGTCTCAGGGCCACCCCGGTGTCACCTTCTGGAGAGACGGCCTTCAAACAGCTCCCGGTCATGTTCAGGAGGCTTGATGAGCAACAGCTCTACTAGAGCACCCCCCCAATGCCCCCTGCTCCGAGCCCAGCCTGAGAAGGAAACTCATCGCCTCTGCATTCACTACCTGGTTGTTGTGGTCATTAACCAGACCACATGACCATCGGTGATAGTTGGAACTAGTCACCACAACAGACTAGCATCACTACAAACATCTTCAGTTAATGTAGCCGTTTATTTTAATTCTCTAGTTGTTGGTGAATTTATAACCACAAAGAACCAAGTTTAATTTAAAGAATTCAATGTGCTGAACAATAATATGTAGCTAAACACACAAGACGGTTGTTTTACCCTGCCTGCCAGTGCAGGGTTAATGAGGGTTTATACCTGAGCTGACATGGGTAACTCTGCAGCCACAGTGCTCCTTTAATTATGACCGAAGGCTTCAGGAACTTTTCGTTTGGTTGGTTTTAGCCTCCTCATCCCAAAGCGTCTTAAATAGTAAACTGTTTATTCAATGTTTTTTACCTTTCTCAGTGGCCTAGTGGTAGAGTGTCCGCCCTGAGACTGGGAGATCAGGGTTCGACTCCTGGTCGGGTCATACCAAAGACTTTGAAAAAATGGGACCCAATGCCTCCCTGCTTGACACTCAGCATTAAGGGGTTGGATTGGGGGGTTAAACCACCAAATGGTTCCTGAGCGCGGCTGTGTCTGCAGCTCACCGCTCCCCCAGGGGATGGGTCAAATGCGGAGAACACCTGTGTGTGTGACAACTAATGGGACTTTAACTTTAAAATGTTAAAAATACCCAGATTGTCCCCATTAAGGAGGCTCAAATGTCATTTTTTGTTGATACTTCAGTTAAATGTAAAATTTCCATTTTCCATCTTCAGCTGGCAGCCAGAGAGACAGTTACCCTTCAGCGACGTACGGTTGCCCCCTCCAGCCGACTACCACAAAGACATCGGTGAAGGAGAGGAGGTGGAGGTAAGACCTGCTTTCATTTACTCTCATCTGACTTCCTGACCACAGTTCTCACTAAACTCATCTTACACAGTAAAAGTGAGCGTAGCTCTCTAAAGTATTTGTTAGCGAATTGTTTTCAGTTGGGTAAGGAGAATGGATTACTTAGAGCTCAGCTTATGTTTAGCTTTTTTCTTATAAGTTGGAATTTAGACACACTGAAACACACACACACTCCTGATCTGTAGATGGTCGATTAGAAAGATGTGTTCTGAATCTCTGCCTCCCTGTAGGTTTACTCTCGGGCCAATGAACAGGAACCGTGTGGGTGGTGGCTGGCTCGGGTCAGGATGATGAAGGGAGAGGTGAGTGGTTGCTGAAAGTCAAATAAATAACCAATATGAAACAATTGTTGATGTAGTAAAGCGAGTAACCCAAAAATTATTCATGTAACCATTTCGGTGCCGTGCGTTGGCCAGGAGAGGGGGGTCGTGCGCACTCGGGACCGTTTTGCTGCCACGTTCCGTCTGTGTGGGGGGGATAGGGCATAGCAAACTTTTGTGAAGTGTATAGTATATATACACACACACACACACACACACACACTCGGTTCTTATTCTACCACAAGGTGTGCACCCAAGAGCAGACATGAAAAAGATGAGTATTAAACTAGGGTGGGTTCAGGGACCCCCCCCCCCCAGTAGAAGATTGTGGACATTTTATTTGTGAAAGCTTCGGCCTGAGCCTGTGGAGGGGAAGCACTCAAGAGTGAGACAAAGAGTGGTTAAGAGAACCCTTCATGATTGTTAAACCGAAGAGGACCCCGGCCTGGAGGGTTACCGGGGACCCGCCCATGAGCGAGTCCCTGCAGGCCAGGCTTTCGCTCATGTGGCCCAGCCCAAACGAGATGCATGGGCTCATCCAACTATGGACTCGCCACCTGCAGGAGGAACATGAAGGGTCTGGTGCATTGTGGATCAGGTAGCAGCAGACTAAAGCAGGAGCTTTGGTGGTCCAATCCCCAAACAAGGAAACTGGCTATTGGAACATGGAACGTCACCTCTTTGGCAGGAAAGTAGCTGGAACTTATGGAAGAGGTTGAACGATACTGGCTAGATATAGTCAGACAAGCCCCGACACATAGAATTGGTTTTGGAATCCAAGTCCTTGAGAGGGGTTGGACTCTTTGCTGGAGTTGCTCCGGGTGAGAGTTGAAGAGCGAGGGTTGGCTTTCTGTTAGCCCCCAAAACTCTCAGCATGTATGTTAGGGTATATCCCTGGGGGACAAGAGGGTAGCTTCCCTGTGCCTTCAGGGTGGGGAATGAGTTCTGTCCGTCATTTTGTTCTTATGGCAGCCTGACCTGGAAGGGCGTGAATGGGGGGAATGGACTGCCCAATCTAAATTCGAGTGGAGTTTTGTTATTGGACTTGGACACTTCAGCTCTTGCTGGGTAGGTTCGCGGCCGAGTGTGAAGCGGTTGGGATTTGGATCAGCTCCTCCAAATCTGAGACCATGGTTCTCGACCGGAAAAGGGTGGCTTGCCAACTCCGGGTCGGGAGAGAGGTCCTACCTCAAGTGGAGGAGTTTAAGTATCTCGGGGTCTTGTTCACGAGTGAGGGTAGGAGGGATCGGGAGATCGACAGGCGGATTGGTTCGGCGTCTGCAGTGATGCGGACGCTGAGCCGATCTGTCGTGGTGAAGAGGGAGCTGAGCCAGAAAGCCAGGCTCTCGATTTACCGGTCGATCTACGTCCCAATCCTCACCTATGGTCATGAGCTTTGGGTAATGACCGAAAGAACGAGATCGCGGATACAAGCGGCCGAAATGAGTTTCCTCCGTAGGGTGGCCGGGCTCAGCCTTAGAGATAGGGTGAGGAGCTCGGACATTCAGGAAGGACTCGGAGTAGAACCGCTGCTCCTCCGGATCGAAAGGAGTCAGTTGAGGTGGTTTGGGCATCTGGTCAGGATGCCTCCTGGACGCCTCCCTGGGGAGGTGTTTCAGGCATGTCCTGCCGGCAGAAGGCCCCCGGGTCGACCCAGGACACGTTGGAGAGGTTACATCTCCAATCTGGTCCGGGAACGCCTTGGGGTCCTGCCGGAGGAGCTGGTGGAGGTGGCCGGGGAGAGGACGGCCTGGAGCTCCCTAGTTGGGATGCTGCCCCCGCGACCCGGATAAGCGGAGGAAGACGACGACTTGGACACTTGGGTGAAGACTGTCAGCTGATCACCACCTGGTGTTGAGCTGGATCAGATGGCAGGGAAAGATGCCACGCAGACCTGGAAGGTTAAAATGTATAGTGAGGATCTGCTGGGAACGCCTGGCAGAAGAACCTGTCGAGATGGTCTTAAACTCTCGCCTTCGGCAGAGCTTCCACTGCATCCCGAGAGCAGTGGGGGACATTGAGTCCAAATGGACCCTGTTCCACTCTCTGGGAGGTCAGGGAATGGACTTTTCAATCTTTGGGGCAGACGTTGATGAGGTAGTCAAACAACTGCATAGCAGCAGAGCCCCAGTGCTGGATGAGATCTGTCCTGGCATATCTCAAGGCTATGGATGTTGTAGGACTGTCATGGTTGACATGTCTCTGCAACATTGCGTGGTCATCGGGGGCAGTTCCTGTAGAGTGGCAGCATTTCTGTGTTATCTTACTCACCAGTTCAGGAGGTCCATTCTCATCACACCATTGTTTAAATCAATGATTCGTTTGTCCCTAACAAAGCCAAAACCTTCTGATCAGTATTTGAGTGCAGCAAGGAGACGAACAGGGTCTCATCAGACTGGACCATCAACACCTCTCCTCATCTATCCAGTTAGCCAGTGCTCTCTATTCTTTACATCAGTCTGTCAACTGATGGCCCCGGAGCCACATGTGGCCCCTAAGGAGGCAACAATTTGAGCCAATCGGAGCACTTGATCACAGCTCTCAGTAAAGCCTAGAACATTGAAGAACAATTGATTCCTGTTAATCTTGGGATGTCTTTCACTTCAAAATCAGGACTAGTCCAATGAAATGGTTGTTAGATGTTTGGATTTCTTTTCTACAATTCTCTCCGACTTCTGACAACTGTGTCATGTGACCGCTTCAAGTTTGAGCAATTTTAATATCCATCCATCCGTTTTCTATACCCACTAGTCCATGCAGGGTCGCAGGGGGCTGGTGCCTTTCTCCAGCAGTCATGAGCAAACGGGCGGGGTACACCCTGGACAGAGAGTCAGTCCATCGCAGGGCAACACAAAGACACACCGGACACACACACGCACACACACACCTAAGGAGAAGTTAAGACAGACCAGTCACACTGACAGTCATGTTTTTGGGTTGTGGGCAATACCTGGAGTACCCAGAGAGAACCCACGCATGCACAGGGAGAACATGCAGACTCCTTGCAGAGAGACCTCAGGCTGGGATTTGAACCCAGGACCTTGTTGCTGCAAGGCAACAACGCTAACCACTGCACCCTGACTTGAGCATTTCTGATAAAATATGAAATGTGTTTTTCTTTTCAGTTTTATGTAATAGAATATGCAGCGTGTGACGCCACATACAACGAGATCGTCACGTCGGAGCGCATCAGGCCTCTCAATCCCAACAGCCCCGCCACTCGAAATGCTTTCCACAAGGTCACAGTCGCCGTCCCAGAAGACCTGAGGGAGATGTGAGTCTGCTGGAAATAACAAACCTGTTTAGTTGTTCACACATGAGAGGTCTGGCATGTGTGTATTCCTTCCTGAAGTAGAAGCAGAATTATTCTCTCAACTCAAAGACTAATGAACCTTTTTTCCTTTTTTTACAGATGTGCGAACGATGACGTCCACAAAGACTTCAGGAAAGCTATTGGAGCCAACTGCATCTTCTACAGCGCCCAAACGCACGAGCTCATTGTGCTGGTTGGTGTTCTAGCTTCAGGCTCTAACTCTCAGATGGAGGTTGTAGAAACTAACTTAAAGAGCAAGTCACTCCAAATCAACATTTTTTTGCTGATAAACTATATAAATGAGTGTGTGATCGTGCTGTAGACATGTGTAGTCAATAATTCAGCATTTTAGTTCAAATTTAAATATTCTGCCTAAAACTGTCAGCGATGCACTGTCGTCAGGTAAAAACTTTAAATCTGCCATCGCTATTGGCTAAGAGGTACACTATGATGTCACAATGTCGTGAGTGTGTGTGTATTTGTTAGCGGCTCCACCCTCTCGGTCTGCTAGGCAACAGCATTTGTTGCATTTTTCAAACAGGAAGTGGGAGTTGACTAGTGGTGTGCATCTCTACCTGCCTCACGATTCGATCCGATTCCGATTATTTGCCTAAAGATTCGATTTGAGTCTGAAATGCATCACGATTCTTCACACAAAAATGTTCATTACTTAATAAAAGCAGTAGAATAGTTTTCAATTTCTTTTTGATTTCGAAATCCCTGAAAAACAGAACATTCATCTATTCACTATAGTGAGCAATAATGTTTAAAGTGTGCTGCCTATAATTACTTAAATAATATAAGAAATAATGTTTTCTGTAGAGCAGCTTTAAGATAGAATATTACTGAACTTAAAAATAGTAAACAAATACTGTGTTAAGTGATTCTTTCACATCCAGGATCCCAAAACCCAAATTAGCCCAGACATCAGATTTAAATGTAACGGGTACATCTTTGATTACTGGTGATGTTGGCCCTGTATCCCTGTCCACCTTTTCTGTTTTAAATTGGCGCTAGGGCAACGCAGTGCGCATGTCATTTCAACTCTGCCCCCAGAAGTAATTATAAAACCTCAAAACTTTATTGTCCTCGCACGTCCAGAACATAGACATAGACATAAACATAGACATAGACATAGGGAGAAAATCTCATTATGTCACGTTGCCGCATCGATGCAGAATCATGCACGGCTGAATCGCGATGCATCTTAGAATCGATCATTTTTCCCACCTCTAGAGTTGAGTAAGAATCTGGTAGGGTGACTTGCTCTTTAATCGTGTGCAGGAATCCACGTATATCCTCTAGTTTAGATTTCGGTAAACATTGTACACCTCACTGGTCTTGTTTATCTAGTACGCTGACTCTGAAGACCGAAGTGGATTCTGTTTGGGTTCCGAGCTCCTCGTGTTCTCCACTAATTATTTAACATTTGTTTGAAGCTCTTTGTGTTCTCTTTACTAGTCTACAAACGAGACCACGGTGAAGCGTGCCGCTCTCCTGAGCGACATGCATTTCCGCAGCATCCGTACCAAACTTATCTTAATGTCACGTAACGAGGAAGCCACCAAACATCTGGAGGTAAACACGCCCGTGTGACCTGAACACAGCTTCAGTAGAAATACACTTTGCTGCCAACATTCAGTGATTTATTTGCTGGATCTGTTTGTTTTTCTGTTTTAGACCAGTAAGCAGTTGGCGTCAGCGTACCAAGAGGAGGTACGAGTCAGAGAAGATCTCATGGGCCTTGCCATCGGCTCCCACGGTGCCAACATCCAACAGGCGAGGAAGGTTCCGGGTGTTACAGCTATCGAGTTGGAAGAGGAGAGCTGCACATTCAGGATCTATGGGGAGGTGAGCCACTTCAGTCACCCGTGTGAAGTAAATCTAATACGAACATAAACATCCTGGTGTTGTGTTTTACTGAACGGCTAGTGGAGAGAAATAAGAGTGTTGAAAACGGCAGCAGCAGCTGCTGTTGATAGTCGCCTACTCTAGCTTTCACTCAGCAGAGTGTGACTTAAGAGCGCGCTGGAGAGACACCTAAAGCCTGGTTCATGCTTCTCCGTCAGCTCCGCAAGGGACAGACACGCACCGATTGACGGAAGCGTTTTGCTCTCATACTTCTCCGTCTCCTGGAGAGCGTTGCAAAGCAATTCCCCGCCAGGACAGCAGAGGGCGTAGCGCTGTTCTGTGGTATCCCGTCATGTTTCGGTCCAAGATAGTGAGTTTGTATTGTGTTTTTGTATATAAGAGACTTTCCAGCCGTTTCCTGATCACTAACGGCCTTCGCTGCCAGCGTTTCTCACCGTTTTTACTGTTTTTTTAAGAGTCACAGAACGTTGCGCGCTAGCATGATGTCGACGCCAAAACAACCAAAACAAAGAGGAGACTCATCTCTTACATCAGGAAGAAGCTGCGTGTTTCGAGCGTTATCCTTTCTTTCATAATCTGTTGTCGAATTGTGATCACCAGACGCTTTTCCGGTTCGCTCCTCAATTTTTTTACAGGAACGGCCCAAAACGATCTCCAAACACATGGATGTGTTGCTTCCTGATCATGTGATCTGTGACGTATGCGGATGAAGATCGGCTTCAGGGCTGAGATGTTTGTTCTCTCAGCGCAGGGGCTCGTTCCGATGCTCAAACAGTAAAAAAATGCAAATGAACGGTTGGATCTAAAATGACGACTTTAGACGTCAATGGCGTGAACGGTTGGATCTAAAATGACGACTTTAGACGTCATTGGTGGTGAACGGTTGGATCTAAAATGACGACTTTAGACGTCAATGGCAGTGAACGGTTGGATCTAAAATGACGACTTTAGACGTCAATGGCGGTGAACGGTTGGATCTAAAATGACGACTTTAGTCGTCGTCAATGGCGGTGAACGGTTGGATCTAAAATGACGACTTTAGTCGTCGTCAATGGCGGTGAACGGTTGGATCTAAAATGACGACTTTAGACGTCATTGGCGGTGAACGGTTGGATCTAAAATGACGACTTTAGTCGTCGTCATTGGCGGTGAACGGTTGGATCTAAAATGACGACTTTAGACGTCATTGGCGGTGAACGGTTGGATCTAAAATGACAGTCGTCATTGGCGGTGAACGGTCGGATCTAAAATGACGACTTTAGACGTCATCGGCGGTGAACGGTCGGATGTAAAATGACGACTTTAGACGTCATTGGCGGTGAACGGTCAGATCTAAAATGACGACTTTAGACGTCATTGGCGGTGAACGGTCGGATCTAAAATGACGACTTTAGACGTCATCGGCGGTGAACGGTCGGATCTAAAATGACGACTTTAGACGTCATCGGCGGTGAACGGTCGGATCTAAAATGACGACTTTAGACGTCATCGGCAGTGAACGGTCAGATCTAAAATGACGACTTTAGACGTCATCGGCAGTGAACGGTCGCATCTAAAATGACGACTTTAGACGTCATCGGCGGTGAACGGTCGCATCTAAAATGACGACTTTAGACGTCATTGGCAGTGAACGGTCAGATCTAAAATGACGACTTTAGACGTCATTGGCGGTGAACGGTTGCATCTAAAATGACGACTTTAGGCGTCATTGGCGGTGAACGGTCGCATCTAAAATGACGACTTTAGACGTCATTGGCAGTGAACGGTCAGATCTAAAATGACGACTTTAGACGTCATTGGCGGTGAACGGTTGCATCTAAAATGACGACTTTAGTCGTCATTGGCGGTGAACGGTCGCATCTAAAATGACGACTTTAGACGTCATTGGCGGTGAACGGTCGCATCTAAAATGACGACTTTAGACGTCATTGGCGGTGAACGGTTGCATCTAAAATGACGACTTTAGACGTCATTGGCGGTGAACGGTCGCATCTAAAATGACGACTTTAGACGTCATTGGCAGTGAACGGTCAGATCTAAAATGACGACTTTAGGCGTCATTGGCGGTGAACGGTCGCATCTAAAATGACGACTTTAGACGTCATTGGCAGTGAACGGTCAGATCTAAAATGACGACTTTAGTCGTCATTGGCGGTGAACGGTCGCATCTAAAATGACGACTTTAGACGTCATTGGCAGTGAACGGTCAGATCTAAAATGACGACTTTAGTCGTCATTGGCGGTGAACGGTTGCATCTAAAATGACGACTTTAGTCGTCATTGGCAGTGAACGGTCGCATCTAAAATGACGACTTTAGTCGTCATTGGCAGTGAACGGTCGCATCTAAAATGACGACTTTAGTCGTCATTGGCAGTGAACGGTCGCATCTAAAATGACGACTTTAGTCGTCATTGGCGGTGAACGGTCGCATCTAAAATGACGACTTTAGACGTCATTGGCGGTGAACGGTCGCATCTAAAATGACGACTTTAGACGTCATTGGCGGTGAACGGTCGCATCTAAAATGACGACTTTAGTCGTCATTGGCAGTGAACGGTCGCATCTAAAATGACGACTTTAGTCGTCATTGGCGGTGAACGGTTGCATCTAAAATGACGACTTTAGACGTCATTGGCGGTGAAAGGTTGCATCTAAAATGACGACTTTAGTCGTCATTGGCAGTGAACGGTCGGATCTAAAATGACGACTTTAGTCGTCATTGGCGGTGAACGGTTGCATCTAAAATGACGGACTTTAGACGTCATTGGCGGTGAACGGTTGGATCTAAAATGACGGACTTTAGACGTCATTGGCGGTGAACGGTTGCATCTAAAATGACGACTTTAGACGTCATTGGCGGTGAACGGTTGCATCTAAAATGACGACTTTAGTCGTCATTGGCAGTGAACGGTCGCATCTAAAATGACGACTTTAGTCGTCATTGGCAGTGAACGGTCGCATCTAAAATGACGACTTTAGTCGTCATTGGCAGTGAATGAGTTAACACGGACATATTTGTCTCTCATCCCCCCTCCACCTCTTCATGCGCTCGCCACCTCTAAACCCACGTTTCCTGTTATTTCCGTCCACAAATAAAACACTTGCTGCACATCTTTTCACTCCTCCAGTCACGGGGGACTAAACGTTCATGTTTTTAGAGTTTTTTCGCGAGGTATTCTTCAACCTTCTCCATGTCTGCCGCTTGTTATCCTCGACTATGTTTTTGAGGGAGCAATCCAACAACAGCGGCGTCCCGACCAATCACAAGCTTGCGTTCTTCGTCTCGTTCGACGGATGTTTAAAAAAAGCGGGCTCGACTCCGTACGTACTTGCGTGCCTGGCGGGGGCGCTACGCAAGGACGGATAATGGCGTTGCGTGTCTCCGCGCTGACGCAGACGGAGAAGCACGAATCAGGCTCAAAAGTTCAGATGCAGGTTCAACCGAAGACGATCTTCTGCTGAGAAATGATGGTGTTACTGTTGAGTTGTTTGGGGTTATGCTCAGTAACTGTTTAAGTGTTAAAAGCTATTTCTGATTGCTGTTGTTGATCAACTTTATCCACATCTTAGGTGTGTTCTTGCTGTGTCATATTTCTAACTCCATGCTGTAGTTCTTTCTTAAAACACAGAACAGTTTTGTTACCTGTCTTCCCGCTACGATTCGTCTGCGAACGCAGACGAATCGTAGCGGGAAGACAGGTAACAAAACTGTTCTGTGTTTTAAGAAAGAACTACAGCATGGATCTTTATCCACATTTAAATGTTGAACACCTTTCAAGTGTCTTTTCATTGATCTTCAGACTCCAGAGGCTGTGAAGCAGGCTCGTGAGTACCTCGAGTTCAAAGAGGACCACTTTCAAGTACCCAGGAACCTCGTAGGTGAGGGAGCAGCAGGATTCGTCTGATCAGCTCTTTGTGGGGCTGTCACCGTTGCCATTACTGTACCATTATGACACGTGTGCTCACTCGCTTTGACGCGTGTTTGCTTTTTTGCGCAGGCAAAGTCATTGGTAAAAATGGCAAAGTCATTCAGGAAATAGTGGACAAGTCAGGTGTGGTTCGCGTCAGGATTGAAGGAGACAACGACAAAAAGCTGCCGCGGGAGGAGGTAGGCAGGCAGGGGGCTGGCAGGGACGACACTGTCGGCAGCAAAGAGGTGAATGGACCGCTCGGCTGGTCTCCCAGCACCCTGCAACCGCCGCCCGTCTTCTCCGCCCTCCAGAATAAGCAAAGCCACTATCCCTAACATCCTGCGTGCTCTGGTTCATTCTGCTGCTTCTTCCTTCAGCATCATTGCTTTTAACAAACACAATCCTCTTAAATCATGGTTTAGTCTGAGCCCTTTGCAGTCCGTCTTGCTCTTGTTGAATGTGAATCGTAAGTTTTGTTTCCAGGGAACTCGCTGAGAACGAGACATCCTAACTGCCCGTCTTGTGTTTAATCAGGGGATGGTTCCCTTCGTGTTTGTGGGAACTAAAGAAAACATCAGTAATGCTCAAGCTCTGCTGGAGTACCACGTGTCATACCTTCAGGTGGGTTCTCCCGGCAGACGGCGTCTCTAACCCGGTCTGTCCTGACGGCCATGTTTGCTGTGTGTTCTGTCAGCGTGTGCCCTTACTAGGATGCCAGAAACATTTCTAGGAAGCCCCCTTTTAGGTGCGTGTGTGTGTGTGGGGGGGGTTATCAGTCGGTCGGTTGTACTGGTCACACATCTCCTGCCGCACGAAGGAAGTTGCTGAGACCACCTCGTTTTACCCTTACCTAATGTGGTTTTATAAATGGTCTTCTCTGTGGGGGTGGGGGGTGAATGGGACACCGTGGTGTTGATTACCAGCTATGTGGACCCTTAGCCTCTAAAAATGGCTCTAAACACCCCCTGCTCTGTCTCTCTTCCTTCTCACCTCCCCCGAGTTTCAGCTGTCATTGGTAGAGTCAGCTGTCGGACGCCTCACCCCCCCCCCACCCCCCCCCCCCCACAGCACCACCCTCTTAGCCTCCAACTTCTCCACGTGGACTCAAACTGTTAACATTTGATTCAGTTATGCTGAGGCAGAACACAGACCCGAGTTTTTCCACCACACAAGTTCTAGTTCTGAATCGAGGACGGAGTTGCTTCATCCTAGCTGGTTCTGTTTCCATCACCAAAGGTTCTGGCTCTAAAACTGGTGCCGTCTCAATGACTCCGACCTCACCCTGGTTCTGAAGGCAGACAAAGTACCAAAGTAAATGTTTTTAAACTGGACTTGTGAGCAAAGAACCTGCTCTAGAACCCAGCTTGGTCTAGAACCTGGCTTGGTCTAGAACCCGGCCATCTTCAGTGGAAACTTCCCTGCAGCTGCTCAGGCGGCTCAGTAACTTACCCCAGAGTTTAGCTGAGAGGGTTGGTTCAGTGGTGGCTGTTAAAAGGAGAATATAAGTGTTTACTGCCACCCTGTGGTAAACAAGGTGAACAACAAGCCAAAAATGAACAACTCGACCATTAAATGCGTGAGCGTGCTGAAACAGTTGTCCAGTGTTATTCTGATGTTCAAATGAAGACGTTAATACTTTCTCATGGTGTCCTGAAGGAGGTGGAGCAGCTGCGCCTCGAGCGTCTCCAGATCGATGAGCAGCTCCGTCAGATTGGGGTTGGTTACCGACCTCCTCTAAACCGACCCGGGGTCCCCGGTGCTGACCGGGAGAAAGGCTACCAGACAGACGACAGCAGCAATTCGCTCCACACGTCTCGGACCTACGGCGGCCGTGGCCGAGGGAGGAGAGCCTCCAACAGCCAGCACCCCGCACACGGTGAGAAGGAAGGAAGTTCTACCTGTTCTAGTTTGATTTGTGCGTGTTTCTAACCCAGCGCTGCAGGTTTGGGTTTGACCTTTCTGTCTGACGCAGGAACAAACTCTGAACAGTCCAATGCTTCTGAGTCTGAGGATGTCATCGAGAGAGACCAGAGACCCCGCGGCATCGGCAGTGATGAAAGAGGCTCCAGACGGGGCGGCAGGGGCCGAGGAACCAACTCAGGTCGTGGTCGTGGTGGGTCTGGATCCAAGCCTTCCAACTCCATCAGCTCGGGTACGCCACGTTCACTTCCAGATGGAGGAGTGAGGTTCATGTTCAAAACGGCTTCCACGATAGATGTGATCATTGATATGAGAAGTGTTCCTACATTCCTAAAGCTGGAGCACAACAGTTCTGTTTATGAAGCTGATGACTAGCAATGGGTACCGAATTCGGTACTTTTTAAGGTACCGACCGAATTCCATAGTACCGACCGAGCACCGATTCACGTCATTTCAAACGGTGCCTCGTTTCGGTACCCGTCCTTCATAACGAGAACTTGCCTAGACAGCTGCGCATGCACAAGAGCGTTATGTCGTCGGTCGCTGCGAGCCAGTTGTAAACAGAGCAGCATGGTAGAAAGAACGCACGCTAAAGCTTGGGTCCACTTCACTAAATGTGATGGTAACTGGGTGATGATGAAACCAGCGACAACGATCTAAGTGAGACATCCTCATCTTAATCTGCTCCGGTAGGTAAATAAAATGTTTAAGATAACGTTAGCTTGATATGTTAGCTTCCGTTTCGCTAATGGTGCGTTCGCTTTCTCCTCGAAACTCCGACTTTCCGACTAGAAGAACATGAACGAGCTCTAAAGTTTGGCTTCACTTTACTAAATGTGACGGGTGATTGGGTGAAGATGAAACCAGCGACAACGATCTAAGTGTGAGGCATCATCGTTTTAATCTGCTCCAGCAGCTAAATAAACTGTTTAAGATAACGTTAGCTTTAATTATCTTTATTTCATTCAATAAAAAATAACACAACAGATACTAAACAATATTCATGAAAACACAATATATATTTGAATGAAAGGGAGCAGATAGAAGAAAAATCTTATTATTTCTACCCCCTTTTTAAACTTAAATATCAGTTTATATTTGTGCAGTCCCTCACCAGTTCTTTCAGTCCCGTAACTGTTCACATTTGTTAATTATTATGTCCACATCAATTGTCCGTTGTCATATCCACTCAACACACGTGATTTAATGTGTAGACTGAACACTTTTAGAGTTCTTGACTCTTTCCATTCTCTGTCCAGGCAATTCCACAACTTCACACCATTCACAGATATACTCATTTCCTTCATTCTTGTTCTAAATCTAGGTTTTTTGAAGATTTCAAATCCCTTCAACGAATAACTGCTATCTCTCTTTTCAAATATATGCTGAATATTCTTTGGCAATGTACCTTTATTTGCTTTATACATTATATGCAATATTCTCCAGTTGACCAAATCATGAAATTGAATTACTTTATATTTTATAAATAATGGATTAGATGGAGCTGTACTATGAGTGTTGTCTATAATTCTCATTGCTTTTTTCTGCAAAACAAACAAAGGTTGTGTATATGTTCTATATGCAGTTCCCCAGATTTCTACACAGTAATTTAAGTATGGCAGAATCAGTGCATTGTATAGTAATAACAATCCTTCACTATTAAGCTTGATAAATTAGCTTCCATTGCCACCATTGTTATCAGCTAACGGTGCGTTCGCTTTCTCCTTGGAAATTCTAACTTCCCAGTAGGAAAAATCAAAGTAAAAAGGACGGCAAAAGGAATGAAGATACACAGTAAATTTAGTTCACAGTAAAGATGTTTGCTTCAGTTTAATTATCAGCTTATAAAACTACAAGGACGATGTTAAAATACAAAATTTGTAAGTTATTTATCGTGATATTTATCAAATATGGTTATATATTGAGAAAAATATATATTTAATTATAAAAGAGAATTAAAATATTAAACACTCAAAAGTATCGAAAATTGGTACCGTTAAGTACCGGTATCGATTCCTAGGTACCGGGAATTAGTACTGGATCAATTCAAATGTCAAAGGTACCCATCCCCACTGATGACAACGGAGCGTGGAGACAGACTAGGACCAAAGCTCGCAGCGTAAACTACAACTGAAGGTTCTTTCTATGTTTACTGTGATGTTGAACCTGTCTGAGGTGAGTCTTGATGTTTTTGTTGTGTCCAGTTCTGAGGGACCCTGATAGCAACCCCTACTCTCTGCTGGAGGGAGAGGGAGAGCTGGCTGAAGGAGACATCAGCGATGGTATGGGAGGAGACCGCCGTAGACGGTCCAGACGCCGCCGCAACGACCAGGAGCCCAGCTTGATGGATGCATCTGTGGAGTCAGACAGCCCGGCTGGGCCTAGTGAGAACGGGTTAGGTGAGACCTTCGTGCCGTCAGACTGACTCTAAAATAAAGACACACTGGAGACTAGACTTCGGGAGCGGAGTGCACCAGCTGGTCGTGACGTAGATTTGAAAGTTACGCTAAGCTCTTTAAGTCGAGTGCACCCCTCAGGCGTAAGCCCTTCAACTAGGGATGTCCCGATATACAACTGTATTCACTTCCGATACGATACCGATATTGCAGCCTTCAGTATCGGTCCGATACGATATCCGCACAAATCCTACATGCGTTTACCTATTTATAGTATAGTGTGGAATGTATACAGGGCTTGATCCAGTGATTTTACTCAAACAGAAAACAAAAGCCAGCAACAGGAAGCATAAAAAATGGAACAATTATTTATTAAGCTTTGTTGGCATAAATGTGAACAGCTGAGGTTAGGGACATAAGGGAAGAAACGTGCGGTGGTGTTGGACGTGTTAATCTTCCCGGGTTCTGTTCCACCACAGCAAACCGGTGCATGACGACTGCTGCGCTGAGCCAAACTGTCTTTTTCTGACTTTTTAACGAAAAATACAGCAACCTGGCCAGCATTGTTCCTTGCTGCTTTGCTAGCACACAGTGTTTTGATCGCGTGGACTTAGCATGCTGGATCTGGGAGCTGCTGGAATGGAATTTACAGCGGAACGCACTGCTAATGTCGGGTTTTTGGGCCGATGTCGGTATCGGAACGGGACGTCCCTACATTCAACCACTACGTCCAGGAAGTGAGGACTAGCGAATACGTTGCAAGATCTAGCCCACAATTATTTCATGAGCGTGTAATAAGCAACAGCCTACATGTGCAGATAGAGACGCTAACCTGGCACTAGGGTTGTCACGGTAACCGGTGTAGCGGTAAACCCCGGTATAAAAGTTGACCATAATAATAACCGTCTTGTTTTTTCAAAAATAAATGCACCAACATGCAAAAATAAATAGAATAGAATAGAATAGAATAGAATAGAATAATTCTTATGTCCCACAATGTGGATATTGAGTCACAGCAGCTAGTTTGTAAAGCGAATGTTTTGCTCCAAGTTAAATATTCAGATTACAAACTAAATATGTTGGTGTGACCTAATTATTTAATTTGTAAAATAAACATTTAAGTCTAAATTAAATATTTGGCTTGTGATATTAATATTTAGTTGGAAACTTTAACATTTATGAATGTATGAATAATCATGGTGAAAATATTACTTAGAACAGTGGTTCCCAAACTTATTTAGCCGCGCACCCCCTTCTATGTCCCGACCATGTCGACGCACCCCCCCCCCCAGCCCCCACATCGGGGCATGGCTCTTTATATATACAGATGTCAAGCTAAACAGACAGGGTTAAAAGAATTCCCCATCACTTTCATTTTTTAAATAGTAATTAATAAGCATTCGATACCATTACAATTTCCTTTGATTTCATTTTAAATAAATATTTAGAGTGCCCAGGTAGCACATCAACAATGCAATTTAACGGTTTTCTTAGAGTAGGAACGTTTAACCAGAGCGCTCTCCTTCCTTCTGCTCTGCGTAAACCTGAGCTGATCACCTACTTGTGCGTAATCAAATGTCTATAGGGGACAAGATATAGCCATGATGTTCACTTTTACCTCAGACCGACTTATTGCTGTTTTATGGTGTGGCTGAATCTGCGATCCGCTGCCACGCGGACTGGAATAACAAATGCTGCAGTAACATGAGCTGTGGTCAGGTTCATGAGGAGTCACTGGCTGGAGCGGACCCGACTCATCCCAGAAGCTAATATCTTAATTTGACCTTGAATGAAAAATAACCTCTTAAAAGTTTTTATCACGGTGGAGGCAGCGTTCATTTCTGCCTTCAGTCTGACGGCGCACCGGAGTTAAAGCAGCGTGTGCGCTTATTGAATCTGTGTGTGTGCGCGCGGCACAGCCGCTCCAGTCACCGCGTCTCCTTATTGGCGCTATTTAAACTTCTGCCCAGCCCAGATGTGCTCACTTGTGCACCCGTGAGCCGTGGTTCCGCTGGAACACGTCTGACCTCTGACAGATGCACTCTGAACTTCAGATCTTCAGCGCGCTGTTAATAGCCTGAATGGGAATCATTTCTTGTTATTTAGTTACATCCACAATGTTCTGTGTGTGAGGTTTACAACGTCAGAACACCTGCATGAGACAGGTGTTAATTACAATCTGCCAGAATGACTCGCCACCTTCAGATTTCTCCAACACCGTTAAAAATGATCAAATACGGAACATATCGGCGTGCTCAGGCCAGAGCGCTGAAGCTCGGCGCATTGTTATTATGAAGCTAGGGCACATGCGGAGGACACGCGCGCAAAACTATACTTGTTTTCTATTACATTTATTGGAGCCACTTACTTTTTCTTTGGCCCGCCCACAAATGAGTTTCTACGCTGATGGTGACATATGACAGACTTCTCTGAGCTCCGCAGCCATTACACTTTTCACCTCGCACACCCCCAGGGGTGCGCGCACCACACTTTGGGAATCCCTGACTTAGAAGAATGAACCGCCTATTTTTTACCTTCTTCTAGTTTAACTTAATTGCTGCAAAAACGATGTTTGATTTTAAATGGCACCACACAGAAATGTGCAGAAATACAAATTATTAATACTTTAAACTATCATTCACAGCATTTTAACCTATTAAAATTTTAATTATATTTCAGTTGATTGCATTTTACTTCTTCCACCAAGTCTCAGAATTAGTTTTCTGAATGACACCGTACCAATTATCATTTTTTCTACAGTCTTTGAATTATACCCAGTTGCTAGGAACCACTTTGTCTTCTGCCTTCCACCAGTACAACTCATTAACTACTCTGGAAAACGGTCAGATCGGATGGATAATAATATTAACTGCATTTTGTGATGTAGGTGATGACTAACATGCAGTTATTGTGTTATTTATAAATGGTGTATTTTACTGGTAATTCAGCAGAGACTCACCAAGCTGGAGCCAATGAATCTGTTAATTCCTGTGTGTTGATGAAAGATGGGCTAGCTCCATTGTTTTAGCACTAATTCATTAGAGCGTTGTTGGTGTGAGGTCTATAATAATAATAATAATAATAATCCACATTTAGTGGACCTGTTCCGATCACTCTCCTGGATGCAGCGTTCTCGTGCCGAGGACGGGACGGTCCTAGTAAGGCAGAGACCATTGTCGAGCTGTGACTTGTTAAACGGCTATATAATCACAAACATTAGAAGCAATAGTTATTGGATTTATTGGTATATGATTAAGTTCATATAATTATATTATTTTGATTGATTGATTTAATTTATTTAAGTGTCATACACCATAAAGGGTGCCCAGCCCACGCGGGCTTATTAGATATTACAACATTCAATAAATCATAACACGGCTGTGTGATGCAGAGTAATACACAACACTGCTAAACCAACACAACTATGACCTCGTATTTCTCATATGGGGTATAGAATACTTTGGCGTCTTTACCACGCCTTTTCCACAAATTCAGCTAAAACAAAAATATTATTTTCAAACAACCAATTCATAATTTCAGCTTCCTGCTTCCAAAATAAATCAGGATTTTTCGACTGGATAAAATCAAATCAGGACTCTCAAATCACAATACATGGAACCATGAAAGGATTCTCAACCACGTTGGAATCACAAAACTCGCACAGACGAGAATCCCGAGGTATTCCTTTCAATCGTCCCACTTCCACTGCCAAAGGGAGGGTGCCCGTTCTCATTTGAGCGCAGAGCGATCTTTGTCTTCTTCTTAACTTACATTTGAGTTATAATTCTGTATTATAATCCCTTCTAAACTGTACATAATTTCTAAGTTTTGGCTTATTCCAAATATCCTTCTTCCATTGTTTGCTGTATTTTACATCCAACTCCCGTCTGACACAAGTAATGTCACATTACTTTGTAATTATAAAAAACAAATATAATAAACATTAAATAATCATTCAAAGTTGATTTAAAACAAATTGTATGAAAATAACAGGACAGGACATCTTTCCATTTTGTTCTCGCCTCCTCGACTGTTCACACTCAGCTGTCACACTCGTCATCGAGGGCAGCTGCGATCATCTTCCAAACAGTGCTTTTTGTCTCATTTAGTTCTTTATCCAACGCTTTACTACACACCTTAGGTGTGTTCTTGCTGTGTCGTATCTCTAATTTCATGCTGTATTTCTTATTAAAAACACGGAGCAGTTCTGTTTACCTGTTGTCCCGCTACGTTTCGTCTGCGGCTGCAAACTTCCTCAGGCTGACGCTGATGGTGGCGTCACTTCCTTCTCCGTTAATCCCGTGCAAACTCTGCAATAAAACATACGTAGGAGAACCCGGACGCCGACTCAACACACGAACAATAGAACACAGAAAGGAGTGCGAGAAAGAAACAAGTCGAAAACACACAAGAGCAGCAAAAGAAGAAGCAGAAAGCACAATAAAGAATCAGCCGTAACAGATCACTGCACAAGAGAAAACCATGTAATGGACTGGGACAACACAAGGATCATAAACACTGAACAACAAAAATACGAAAGATGGATAAAAGAAGCTATCGAGATAAAGAGACGTGGATGTGGGACCATGAACAGGGACGATGGAGTTTACACGTTGGACCGAGCATGGGACTGCATCGTCGGAGAGGGGAGAGCGGGCAGCAGAGGGCGACAACGTAAGTGACGCCACCATCAGTGTCAGCCTGAGGAAGTTTGCAGCTGCGGACGAAACGTAGCGACAAAACCAGCAACGAAACTGTTCCTGTGTTTTAAAAAAGAACGACAGCATGGAATTTACTTCACAAATCCTGCTGTTTGGTTTATACCCTCCGGACTCCTACACCCTCCCCACACTGGTTACGACCCACCTTCGGTCTCCTAGCTCTAGTTCTGGCTCATTTTTCTGATTGATAGTTTATTGTGATGCTGTTTTTATTTAATGTTTTGTTGTTTATTGTATTTTTTTTGTGAAGCACTTTGTGTCATGTCTGTGAAAAGTACTATATAAATAAACGTCTTAATATTTGTGTTATAACATTTTGTGGAACTTTGCCTCCCTCTTCCGTCTTCGCTGCGTTGCGGCCATTGCGTTGTCAGGCAGCAACACTTGTATCCTTGTGAACGCACACGAGTCGACCAGGCACTGGTCCAATTCTCAGTTGGTGCACTCGCCTCCAACTCCAGTCATTATCAATCAATCAGTCAGATTTATTTATAAAGCGCTTTTCAAACAAAGTGCTTTACAAAATGACCCCAGATTCCCATAACAGGTTAAAAACATTAACAGATATGCACACACACGCGCGTGCACACACACACACACACACAAACACACACACAAGTAAAAGTTTTGGCTGAGTCCAGATGAGCCAAGTAAGGTAAGGCAAGGAAACGCCATCAGAGGAGCCATCTGCCCCGGCAGCATCAGGTCTTCCACACTAAGTCAGGGCGCTCAGTGGAGGGGAAGCATAGACCCCCACCTCTACTTAAACGCCACCTGTAGAGCGCCCAGGAAGCTACAATCGACCACCGCTCCCGGGGCAGAGGGCCCCTACAGAGGAAACACTGGATTAATATGAGTAAAAATATGAAAATAAAAGAGCTAATATAAGGGACAAAAGTTAGAAAATAAGTAATAAATAAAATCATATAAAACATCTGATCATGTAAAAGGAGAAATAAAACTGTAGTAAATATTTAGATAAAAGCTAATTATGTCTGACTTGACCAAGTCTGGCACAAGAATTATGACTAACTGGGGTTAGGACCAGCTGGTGCACTCAAGGGGATCCTTTTGTCTTTGACTGTTAGATGAAGAAGCCCGACCTCAGCGCCGCAACCGGAGCCGCCGCCGCCGTAACCGTGGCGGCCGCCCAGAAGGAGGTTCAACCAGCCGTGAGAGACAACCGGCAGAAACTGGTGGGTTCACCGTTGTGTTGTCTTCCTATTTGGAACAAGTTCTCCTTCGGTGATTGTTTTAGCTAACAGAGCTAAATGTTTCCAGTGACTGTTGCTGACTACATATCTCGTGCTGAATCCCAGAGCAGGCAGAACCTGCCTCAGAAAGACAACCACGCCGAACCCAAGGTACGGTCCAAAACCTGCGGCTGGACCGCTGTCTTACTGAACCAAACTAATGTCTGCTTGTTGGTTGTTTTCTGTCCACAGGAGAACGGCACCAGCGCAGA
The DNA here is from genome assembly GCF_043380555.1 of Nothobranchius furzeri. Lineage (NCBI taxonomy): Eukaryota > Metazoa > Chordata > Actinopteri > Cyprinodontiformes > Nothobranchiidae > Nothobranchius > Nothobranchius furzeri. Next base: position 89,246,338 of record NC_091743.1, read on the forward strand.
GAAGGATGAGCGAACGCCTTCCAAGCGTTCTCCCAGCAAAGGCGTGACCTCGGCCAGCGAAAGCCTGACCTTGGTCAACGGGGTCTCGTAAAGAGACGACGCCCCTTCCCTGGTGAACCCAAGTCTCAAGCAAGACTCCATGGCAAACTCAGTCCCTGCTTGCATTAACGTAAACCTTAAACAGACGATTGAAAGTTCCTGACAAAATACCCGAGTTCATACGAGAGCGGGAAAAAACGACAAACGCATCTACTTAAAATCTACACTCGTTAGCGGCGTATGCTATTCTATCGATCAGTATTTAGTGCTTATTTAAAAACGACCGGCTCGCCAAAAAGAGCTGGTGGGTACAACTTGATTTCTAAAAGTACTGAAACACAAGAAACAGGACGAGACTTTTCTTTTTCTTTTTAAACGGTTGTCTATTTTGTGTCTTTCCCTATGTTGGTGTTAATTCTGTTCATGTTTATCGCTGGTTTGGACTTGGCGGTCGCTCTCTCAACCAAAACAGATGCGTCTCTGTGTTAAGTGCTGACAAGAGAGCCGTGAGCCGTAGGCGTGTGGGCAGACGGTCCGATAGCCGATGTAGTGCAAGGTTCACATGCTGGACCTGGGCATGAAGATGGGCAGATCGCAACATTGACAGACATTGTGCCTTGAATTTGAAATAAAAAAAACTTGAGTTTTTCCAGTAAGGTTGTTTTTGTTTCCAAAGAGGAAGACGTGTGGGAGAAGTACTCTTCCTGGTTTTCATTTGTTTTAGAGGAAGGAACGGACTCACGAGGGAGTAAAACAGCGAGGCTGGTCAACACGAGGAGGTCTAGTGCCAAAATTACTGAATCCAAGCCGCTTGTCCTCATTCCATGTAGAATGGACGGCATTGGGTCGGTGCTGGTGCGTACGAGTTGGCTACAAAAATCCTAAAAGCCCTGGGTGTTCTGACCCGATGGGTTGTGTGCAGCCTCGTCTTGCTGCGTGTGGGTACTTTGAGGGTCCAGGGCTGCAGCTGTACGTTTTGATGACGGGGGACGGGCCCAGACCAGACAGACGGCCGACTTGAACTACAGAATTAGACGCCGTGCCTCTTTAAGTCCGAGGTGGTGTTGGGGCTAGCTTCCAGCCATACTGGTAAACTCAGAAACCGCAGCAGCACGCGGCTCCTAACGCACAAGAGGGTCACCGTCTTTTTACTTTTTTTTTTTTTTTGCTGTGGGTGCTGCTAGTGGAAGAGAGGGGGAGGGCCAGGGGACTGCAGACTGGGATTGGGACAGCTTCAAATGAAATGAGAGCCACATGACACACCAGGCAGCAGAAGTCCACCGGGTCCTCCGTGTAGAACCAAGTCCAGGACAGGAGTGAGACCTTAAAGGAGAGGGGTGTTTCTTACCTGGCAGTGGAGATGGACTGCTCTCTGCTCATATTGTTACCGTTGTCTTGGTTACTGCTCTCACTTTTCTTTTTGTTGCCATTTCCACATCTTAGAAAGTCTGAAATAAAACATTGAAATCAACCTCTGTGGAGACAAGCTCTGATTTCTTTGTCTTGTGAGTTGTTTGGTTTGTTTTTCCTCTTGACCTGCATGGCGTTTATTTCCTGAATGGTCGGTGGTGCCTGTCCAGCGCATGTGGAAAGGGTGTTATTAATCCGACTTACAAAGCTGTCACTTCACTCACTAGAATTGCTGCTAATTTACACACTGAATGTCCAACTGATGTAGAAACTCTGCCTTGGAGAGAGAACAACTTTATTTGTGACTGAATCAATGTTTTCCCCATCTCCAATAGTCTTTCTCTCAGTAGTCAGGGAGGGAACGGTTCCCTTTAGACGGTGTTAAACTTTGTTGTGCATGACCAAAGGTTCTGAGAGACTGACGCTGGCCGTGTGGTTGATTCTAGACGACCCCGATGCTGCTGTTGTACATCTCTGCTCACCTGTATGTTCACCTGTATGTTCTTAGAGGATGAACTAGCCCTGGTGTATTGTACCTTGGTTCAGTTGCATGTGTGTGAGTGAATGAAGCTCTTTCTAGTATGTTTGATTGCCTTTTTACCTCATTGTGTTCAGTACTGTATTCCCTAATGTATCTGTATCCCTCATGAGTGTGTGTGTGTGAGTGTGTGTGAGTGTGTGTGTACAGTCGTCTCCTCACTGTCAGATTTTTGTCTCTGGTCTTATGTTCTGATGGCAATAAAGGACTTTTCATTGTTTGGTATTTATTTGTTTGCAGGCCTTTTTTTACTGTAACAAAACTTTAGTCAGCTAAACTACTCGGATGTTAAAACACTTACACCACTTAAGACAGAAACATCTAGAAAGGTGATGAAAATCTTTATTAAAATGGAAGATAACTGCCCTTTTATTTAAATATATACTTTTTCCTCATCAAAACCAATCTTAATACAAAAATAACTGAGGAAGTTGTTTCTGCACATGTGTTTCTGGAGCGGTTTCTTTTTCTCCAATATGAGGTAAGGAAGACAAACAGCAGTCTAAGTAGTTTGAGTCTTATTGTGCAAGGATGAGCTGCTGGCGCTCTACGGTCATATGCGACCTTTAGGGCATAAGAGACTAAATAAAATCTTGCAGGTGTCCCTAAATGGGTAACTTCCGGTCACATGATGCAAGGATGTGATCAGGAATGGATGCCAATACAAATCATCAGTGAGAGAAATAAGATTATACACACATTTTAAAAAAAATTTTGTGATAAAACAATCCCAATTTGTTTGCCTGATTTATACGTCTCTGTGAGCTCTGCAATGGAGCGACACACGCAGGGCCGGATTATCATTGCATGGGCGCCTGGGCACAATGTGCCGCTGTTTTTGCGGTCGGTAGATCTTTTAGAACTGCAGTTCAAAGGTAACTCATGAGGTGAATATATATGAACCCAGGTAGCAGTTTCTCTTTAGGACTGAGAGGAGATGCAGGAAGATAATAAACAGGCAGGACAGAAAAATAGTCACATAAAAACCAAGTTTGTTTTTGTACCTGGTGGCAACAAACAGACACCATTGAAGGTAATCAGAAGTGAGGAACAGAAAATGAAATAATTCGATGTTTAGAGCAGCAGGAACTCTGAGAGGCTGCAGGCGCATCAGTGAGTTTGCGGCCTCTGCTCAGGGGGAGGGGGGAGAGGGCTGAAGCAGGCAGTAAAGATGCAAAAACTACCGTTGTTAAACAAAATGTGTGTTAACTTAGAAAATGCTGGCACAAGTTTAATTACTTGTTAACTTTATCCTCCAACGTTAAGACTGCTGCACAAAAAAAAAAAAAAAAAAAAGACTGCTGCTCGCGTGGGCCCCCTTGTGGCTGTGGGCCCCTGGGCCTGTGCCCAGTTTGCCCATATTCTAATCCGGCCTTGGACACACAGACCGTCACAAATGTTTTCACATGTGAACTTCTGTGCAGGCAGCAAAGTGTTGCAAAGCAATTCCCCGCCAGAACAACAGAGGTTGTGGCGCTTTTCTGTGGTATCCTGCCAAAGCTGTTTCAAACCCGCCCACCAAACCGATAGAGCGCTGTGATTGGCAAGGCACAAGACTGTTCTGATCTGCAGTGTTCAGTGCTGAGGATCCAGTGGAGCGTGGCAATACCGACCTGCTACTGTATGTCTAGATTTCTAGGCTAGGAGGATTGACATCTGAGAGGTTTGAATGTTTTCATTGCTCTGATCACCCTGACTTTTTCTTCACAGAAAAACTACAGGTCAGCTGGCGATTAGAAATAAGGGTCAAATTAAGGCTGATTAATAAACATAAAAATGAAATGTGGGGAAAAAAGAAGTGATTGATTTTAAACAGGATGAGACGGGGGAGAAGATTTCGGGGAAACATTTAAAAGTAAAACATACATGGAGTTCTTCTAGCATTCTTTTGAGCTACATAACTTTATTGATTTCACTGACCTTTGTAAGAAAAACAGCAAAGTAAACCCGAGCTTTCTTTTTCAACAGGAAACTCCTCACAGCACAGAGCCAGCCTTTTCGTTGTGGTCACAAATCAACCAATCACCGTCCAGCTACTATTGATTGACATGTTTGCCGTCCAATCAGGTGTTTACATGTGCGCATACCGCCTGTCGTATTAGCGACATCTCTTAGACGGAGTTGCTTTCTTTGACTTTGCTGTTTTGCTATTTTCACAGTGAGTTTGATTGAGTTATTCTTCTGATTTTCGATGTCTTTGATTTACCTTTAATCCGTGCATAGTTATTCGTTGATAGTTATAACAGGCTTTATTCTATTGACCGGTGCGGTTGAATGGCGTGCTTGGCCGCCAGCGTTAGCTTCTCAGTAGCCAGGAAGTGCTAACAAATGACTTCGATAATGTTTAGAAATTTCGCCTTATTCGTGTTTTGTACCAAACATTATTCCGTTTAAATGATAGAGAAAATAAAGTTGTAAATAAACATAATTGTTTTGTATTTATTGGCGTTTCAATCAAAAGCTTTCCATTTTGCGTGCTATGGTGTTACGTTGAAATGTGTTCCCCGGTGAAGACCGTGTCCAGACGCTCAAAAGTCTTTCTAGAAATCCAGTCTACACGGTGTGTTAAACCTGCCAAAATGTACTAATTATTGCTCATATACGTACTAATTTCAGGGTATTTTTGTCACAAAGTAACAAAATCAGGTTCGTGTAATTTTCTTTCTACACACGTAATTTTTCCGCCATCAGTGTGAATGTGCACTGCTACAGTGGACCAAAAGACAGATGCATCAACATTTTTCTTTTAAGTTATTTACTTAAAATACAATTTGTTAAAAGAAAGATTGGAGGACAACCCGTTTTGTAGGAAACAAACCTAAACCAATAGGACACCATGTAACTGATTGTGTTTACTTGCCCGGACTCATCATTTTATTTATTTTCCAGGAAAGTGGAGTAAAAATGGTGAAGATTTTCATTGGGAATCTTTCTCAGAACACTGAGAAGGATGACATTGAATCCCTCTTTGCAAAGTACGGCACTGTGACCGAATGTGCCAAGTACAAAAATTATGCATTCGTCCACATGGAAGACCGCAAATCTGCGACCAAAGCCATTCGTGAGCTCCATCTCCATAAGCTGGATGGCAGACCGATCAATGTGGAGCCCAGCAGAGGGAAGAACCAGGCTCCGGTCAAGCTCCATATAGCCAACGTTGAGAAGGGCTACGACAACGAGCTGCGAGAGCTGTTTGAGGAGTACGGCACAGTCAGTGAGTGTTCGATTGTTAAGAACTTTGCCTTTGTGCACATGCCCAATCACGACGAGGCCATGGATGCTCTGCAGGGCTTGGACAACATTGAGTTCAAGGGTGAGTCTTCCACCATTATTCGTGTTTTTTAAAGGCTTTTAGACTGAGGGCCAACAGTTTTTTTCTTTCTCTTAGGAAAGCGCATTCACGTTCAGGTATCAAAAAGCAGACCAAGGGGGGGTTATGAGGAGGAAGAATATCCGCCTCCAGGTAGAGGAGGCTATTATATGCCTCCCTATCCAGCACCAAGACACGATCCCCCGTACAGAAGTCGCATGTCTGCGTATTCTCCTCCTCCTCCCCTTCCGCCGCCACCCCCTCCACCGAGACGAGCTCCCTTTGCCGACCGTGGCTATGGGGACAGAGCTTCCTATCCGGGGTTGGATTACTATGAAAAGTACAGACCCCGTTACGCCTCTGTGAGCTACGATGACAGGAGTGCCATTCCCCCTCCTCCGCCACCTATGCCTACTCTGGCTAGACCGCGTGTCGGAGTCCGGTCTCTTGACCCGTATGAGCGGCAGCCTCTCCCTGCTCCTTCACCGTATACAGTCAGGGACCGGAGTCCAATCAGAAGGGTGCTGATTCCGACTACGCCTTCCACTGGTAATGGGTACTCCTATGAGCGTTCTCGGCTGTCTCCAGTGTCCAGGGCTCCTGCGTACGCAGCTCCTCGGCCCAGGGCTGTGTTGTCGGAGAGAGTGCCTCCCCCGCCGCCGCCATCATCTCGCTTCCCAGGTTATTAAAAAGAGAGCGCAACACAAGGTGAGACCAAATGAAACATCTGATTATTAAAAGTAGCTTAAAGCATACAAATGTTTGTTGAAGTCATTGAGACCTGAGTTGAGATACAGTCATAGCTTTTATCACTTCCATCCGTTAAATCAGTAAAATACCTCCAGGTCTGCTTCAGCCATCAAATCAACACCTAATCATCAGGCGTAGCTGCTAAGATCCTCCAACTTTTCTGCTTTAAAATCAGCCAAACTTGCGCGGACCCTGAGTAAAACGCGCTCCTTGACATGTGTGGTGTGCTCTCTTTTCAGGTTTAGACTATGACAAGATCGTCACCGTTGTCGTCGTCTGCTGACACACATGGCGCTTTACACCCACCTCGTCTATGGCGGATTGCTTTGCGTTCTCCTGAGACTTTCTGGAAGATTTTGCCCGGTCACTAAAAACATACTAATCCATCTTCATGGTTCTTCTTGGGTTTTGATAACTTTTACTTTTCTTAGCCTGTTTAACTGTTCAGGTTCTCTTTAAAATGTTTAGCAGCAAAGGTGTTGATGCTATTTCACTGTGACGCAACAGCCTGCTGTTTACCACCCAAGCTGCACTGTGATGTGAATCTTTTTACACGGGTAGACCATGGCTTCTGTAGGATGTTTCAGATATCCAGCCCATATAATTTTCAAACAAAGGGATTTCATTCAAATTCAAATGTTAAATCTATTCAAAGTAAGCTTGTTGAGTTATTATAGAACCATCGTTACCATTTAATAATCAGTTCAGGAGTTCTCTGATAAAACTTGTTGCGAGAGGACGTACAAGACTCTTAGGATTTGCGGCACTTGTTGGCAAAAACTCAAAAATTTCAGTGTGATCTTTTTTTAGTTGGGGGGGGGGGTTATTTTATTTTTCATTTTGTGTTAAAATTTCTTGCGATAGTAGGATCTTCAGACCGCTCCTGTATTATTTTTGTTCACTTTTAAGTTGCTTTTCATTTGAAGGCTTTTAATAAACAACTCAAAACAAAACTGACATTTTAACTGTGATATGATTCATTTTTGCGTTGGGCAAAGAGTGTGTTGACGTCAATATTCAGCAGAGCAGACTAGCCTTGGCGTAGTGCTTTTGATTTACTAAGTTACTGTCTTCACTGACGGTTCTCTACCTGCAAATGTAGATTTAAAATATTCTGAATTCTCTGCTGTGAGGTTATGAGTCAGTGCCGTGCTACATGGACACAGGTTTGACCGTTGCCCGATCTGAATCTGTTGTGGGGATGTGTATTGGTGTAATTCTGGCGATACAATACGTATTACAATGCAGGGGAGACGATACAATACATCACGATATATTGCGATACATTCAGTCAGACGATACTGGCGATTTTTTAGACTAAATTAATTATAGGAAAATTCAATAAACAGTCCAAACTGATACTTAACATGTTTAACCATAACAGAGGGATTTACATTTCAATGGTAGAAACAAAACCCATTACACACTGCTGCCTACTAGTGGTCGGCGTTTGAATTGCACCACAAGAAAAGAAAATACACAAATGTTTCCATGTAAATTCTTCCAAAAATTAGATACACGACTTTTGAATATCGATACATTTTCGCAAGAAAAAATATCACGATATATTGCGATATCGATATTTTCGATACACAGCCTTTGAATATTGATATAATATCAATGGGGAAAATATCACAATATATTGCCATAATCGACATTTTCTTACATCCCTAATCTGTTGTATTCAGATTGATACTCTGGAGTATGGAGTTTGGTCTTGTTTGCAACTGTTATATCAAATCTTTGAAGGCTTTTTGTTGTTTTTCTGTGGAAATCTGCCCATTTTTTTTCTGTAGGCACTGTTGGAAGAGACTGGTCTCCGTTCCAGCTCATTCGAAAGATGCTCGATGGTGTTGATGTCAGAGCTGTGTGGGAGAGTCAAGTTCTTCCATGTTGAACACTTCAAACCAGGGGTCTCATTTATCAAACGTTAATAGGAACTGTCCTTTATTCCATCCGAATGTTCGCATGAACAGCCAAAATCCTGAATTGTGAAACATGCGCTGGCCGCTCGTACGCATTCACGCAATCGTCTGTTGATAAATTCCACCTGCGCATACCCAGTGGCTCGTGTTTGTTCAGTCATTCACATAAAGAAATGCCCTCAATTGACCATATTTGGACACACTACGTCCTCGGCTCAGGAGGGGATTCCTGTGTTCTTGGGAAACAAAGTATTGACGGTGAGATTGAGGTGCTGGCTGAGGAAGCAGAGGTTGTAAATCTCAGACAAAAATAAATACAGTTTAGATTGAAGGAGTTGTTTGCATGTACTAATTGAAGTTAGTTTTGTTGACTGGAAATGTTGACAGAGTGAAGCTTCTTCTGAGTGATCGTTCAGTTTGGTTACCTTGGCAACGTGTGTATGTTGGGGAGCAGAGAAGGTTCTGGGGGGTCTTGTAGTGGTCTGTAATTGAATATGGACTGGAATTGGATTTGTGTGGCTTGTCTATCGCTCCACATAAAGGGTCCCATATCATGGCATAGCTCCAGAAGGATCACCTTCAGGAATCAGATCAGTACGCTAATGGAGGACACGTTCCCTTCAGGGTGCACGCTCTGCGAAATCCGCCATACTACAATGCCATATTCCCATTGGTCACACATGTCTTTTATAGGGTCTAACACATCTTATGCAATAAAGCTGATTTCCCACCCAAATAGTTTACTGGGTAAAACAACTTGTAGTTGAGTAACACGTGTAATGGCTGAGACCACGGGTTCCCCTATTCTACCACTAGATGCTGTTTGTGTGCATGGTCAGTGCTGCTCTTATATTTAGGAAAATTTCTATGCACTAGTACACAATGCTAAACACACAATTCATAAAATTGTTCCAGTGCACAACTTCCGCTCAGATCTGTAGGCTGATAAATGAGGACTTTGTGGTTTGTACTTTGCTTTGGGATTTCTTCATGTTTGGAGTAGAAAATAGTCTTTCTAAATGTACAGGATTGTACCGGATGGCTTTGTGTGCTGAATGGTTGAGATTATTACACCGGGCGGAGATACGCGAGGTGAAATAAAATTTGAATATGTTGACAAGATCGTAAAATTGTCAGATTTGATCTCAAAATGATTGAGGATGGAGAAGTGAACTGGACAGTTTTAGATGTGTGATGCACTCTGAGCCTGACTGCTTGTGTCCAAATTCAGGGGTACCCACAATACTCCAGTCATGTGACTTCCTGTCTCTGGCTCCTTCAAAGGCAGTTTGAAATCTGGGTGTTGTGATTGATGAACACCTGACCTTTAAAGATCATGTTGCCTCTGTTGCTCGTTCATGCCGCTTTGTGCTGTATAACATACGAAAGATCAGACCACACCCAGCACAACATGCCACCCAGCTCCTGGTGCAATCTACTGTCATCTCCCACCTTGATTACTGCAACGCCCTTCTAACTGGTCTTCCAGGCTGTACTGTGAGACCTCTTCAAATGGTCCAGAACGCAGCGGTGCGTCTGGTCTTCAATCAGCCAAAAACAGCACACGTCACCCCTCTGTTCATTGAGCTCCACTGGCTACCGCTAGCAGCACGCATCAAATTCAAACTGCTAACACTAGCATACAAAGTCCGAGATGGTACGGCTCCCATCTACCTGAATCCTCTTGCAAAGGCTTACGTCTCGGCCCGGCCGCTCCGGTCATCACAGGATCGTCAGCTAGCAGTGCCTACACCACGCTCAGGACAATCCAGACTCTTCTCATGCATCGTTCCACAAATGTGGAATGACCTTCCAAGGACTACCAGAACAGGAGCTTCCTTTTTGACTTTCAAGAAACTCCTGAAGACCCTGCTCTTCAGAGAGCATCTTCTCAACCAGCACCCTCCCTGCACCCGTCCCCCCTCTCTACCGTCCACTCATGTAGTTTGGATGGTTTAGCCATCACATTTAATCCTGCAGCATCTCTCTCGGGGATCAGAGAGCTTTCTGTTTGTGTCCTGTGAATATGTGTAGAACCGGATTGATCAGTCACTTGCAGCTGCTGTCCTCTCGCTGCTGTGCTCCATGTCGTTTGAGCAGGGCAGGCAACCCACGGGGAGGGAGAAGAATTTCCCCACACCAGCACGGCTGCCAGGGAGAGAACCAGCTGCCACTTATTCACAACGTTTAGAGGGAGGAAGAGAATTTTCACGTCAAAGCAAAAATGCAACATGTCTTAAACAGCTATATTTCAAGATGGCGCGTTGACCACAGTTTATGTGTATAAAAATGTGACATTTTAAGCTTAAAGGAATATTTTGAATAGAATTTGGTGATGATTGTTAATGAAAAGGACAAGTTTGTGAAGGTGATACACAGAATTTGATAATAAACAAGTAAAAATATTAAACATTGTGTTTTTAAAATCCAGCCATGGAAATCCAACCATTTTGCCAGCTGTGGTATTATTACTTTTAACACTTGTCATTGAAAGGAAATTTGCCTCAGGCTAGTGTCTTTAACAAGCGGCCGGTGAAATTAGAATTTGATTTAAATGTACTTTAGTATTTATTAATAACATCTACATAACTTTCTGTGTCTGACTTTGACATCGAGCAGTGCACAAAGTGAATTCACTTAAAACCGATTCAGCTTCAGAAATATTGTGCATCAACTGATTTTAGCATGAAAATAAGGTGGAAATTCTATAGATATTGGCCATGGACCATCGGCTGACCATGACTCCTAAATATTGCCATCGTATCATCACTTGAAAAACCAATATTGGTCAACCTCTACTTGCTACAGAAAGAGACTGGGTGTTGGTGTTTACAGTCAAGGGGAGGAGGCACCCTCTGCCTGGGTGTCAGCTTCGGGCCAACGACTGTGTAATTACCTCGGACACGGACCGGGCACCTTCATTTTTAATCAAATTCATAAAAAACACTTGAACGCAGCATTACCTGCCTGCTTCTCACGCACCGGCACCCGTTAGCTCAGTTAAGATGTGTGTGGTTTATAAACGCGCCGATATAAACGAATTCTCTAACTGCTGACTGAAACATGTGCCCCTGTTCTAATACGCCATTTTATGTCCACTTTGATGTCAGAAACCATTCGTTTATTCTCATGAAAATGGCAGCATTCTGTTTTTCTGTGAATAAATTCCCTCTGCAGTTAAAAAGATTCAGCATTCATTGCTGTTTTTTTTTTTTAACTGGAGAGCGTATTTTCAGAGCGGCAGATTAAATTTACAAACGCTACATTAACTGGGGGCGTTTATTTAATCTGCCGCTCTGCAGTTAGAAAATTAGAACGCTGCTTTTTTTCTAATTGCACAAGAGCGCCTTTTCAGAGCAGATTAAATTTACAAACGCATCCAATTAATATAGTGTTTGTAAATTTCATCTGCCGCTCGAAAAATACGCTCGATGTTAGAAAAAAAAGCTGCATTGATGCTGTTTTTCTTTCTTTCGTTTTACTGCAGAACGCTTACACAGATAATCAGAATGCTGAGCATTCTATCACGCTAAAACATTATGAAAGGTTAAATAAAAAGTCGTGCTCGGGTCGGGCCAGAGAATCCTGAAAAACTTTTCGGACCGGGTCGGGCTGGGGCTCCACCCCCTCGGGCCGGGCCCGACACGGGCTCAGATTTTAGGCCCGTGCAGGGCTCTAATACAATCATAATACTAACACGTTTTATTTTTAATGCACTTTCCATTACAGAAGAAATCTCAACGTGCTAAGTTAATTACCAGCAGTTTTCAGACATTAATGTTACTACCATGCTGCATGGTGGTACAGTGGTTAGCACTGTTGCCTCGCAACACGAAGGTCGCAGGTTCGAAACTCGGCTGCGGCCTTTCTGCGTGGAGTTGCGTGTTCTCCCCATGCATGCGTGGGTTTTCTCCGGGTGCTCCGGTTTCCCCCACAGACCACAACATGCCCTATATGTTAAAAAAAATTGTAAGTCGCTTTGGATAAAAGCGTCTGCTAAGCACATAAACATAAACATAAACTACCATGTGTTGGCACCATCGACATATATACAAGGAAGTACCGGCAATTTAAAATTTTTTTTTTTTTATTGATGCGTTTTCACGTAGTGTATTTGCATTATTCAACAATGGTTGGAATAAACCAGCTAAAATTAGATGGTGATAAAATCTTGATGGGGACGTTACTGTAAAAATAAATTGATTTCTTTTTGCTAGGGCTGCACGATATAAGGAAAACCTACAATATTCGATAATGATTAATATTGCGATGACGATATTACTTGCGACAAATAAAAACTTAACTCGGGAACAAAAATAATCAAAAACAAAGAAATTCAATAAATCGTTAAAAGGAGAAAAGCAAAAGATGTGAGGAAAGGGAAAAAGAAATGAAAAAGAAAAGGGACTCACTGGATCCCGGGAAAAGCAGAATCGGCAAAAAGAGCTAACGAAGCTAACTCAGGTGTTTGCTAACCATCAAAATTAAGGGCTGTCTGCCTCGGGGGCGGGACTCTGACCCATGAGAACCGACCCAATTGGCCAAATGGGTGAAGAGCTCTATTTGATTTGTTAAAAAAAACCATCATGCTTCCGTCTGACTGACAGAATGCGTTATGTGTAGCAAACATTTGAGCTGACCATTCATTGTGATATTTATCTGTGTGCAAGCTGATATCGCGATAACGATATATTTATTATATATTGTCCAGCCCTACGTTTTGCCATACAACCCACCCCTAGCTGTATGTTTTAGGCCTGACATAACAGCGTAACGGCTCCAAACCAACTTCGCCGTGGGAACATATCAGTAAGGCCTGTACTGTTCTCCTGGGATTCATCAAACCATGCCAGTGACCCAGACTTAAGGAAACCCAATCTGTGATGGTCCCGCCAGGTTTTGTGTTTGTGTTGACGTCGTGAAATTTCAGCTCTATCGGCGACATTTTCCCACCACGTGTCACCCTTAGTCACGCTTAGCCACTCACTCATTGAACCCGCTCTGAATTTAGATGGGCTTCTGCTACACGGTCGAGTTGTATGTAAATGTTTCGATTTTCCAATAAGGTGGCTTTTTACCACAGAACTATTTGATGGGTCACTGAGTTCCTCTACGTGACCCATTTTGTGTCACAGCAGGCAACGGGTCTGACTGGAACACCCGATATTAACATTTAAAAACAAGTCCCTCCTATATTTAAAAACACCAAAGAACAATTTAAAGCGTCTAGTTGTAGCTAAGATGTTACCTGAGGTCATACAGTGTCCGCGGTCTCGCTAGATTGCTATTATTGGTACTTGTTTGGCCTCAGAGCACACACAACGGACCCGGTTCGTCTTGCTTTTTACCTCGCACATGGCTGAAGATTTTCCAAGTTGTCTGAGTCATTTAGTGGTTTTCTGTAAAACCTAAACTTTACTTTTATTATGTGGAGATGTAACTTAAAAGGCTTCATTTTCATTATTTTTTGCATCAGGTCTGATTTTTGTTGCCCTAGTCATTCACACGTTGTGTTGAAACCTCTAAAGCCAGCTTGCAGTGTTGGTGTTCTTAGTGTTTGTGCTCTTTGTAGGTTGTTAAACTAGAAACAGGAGGAGCCCGCTGGTCATTTCTCTTCAGAAGATGCCTAAGAAACCAGGTAAACAGTCATTTCATTCTTCTGCTTCTCTTCATTATGTGTTTCTTCACATTTGGAAGCAGAGTGAACATGTAGGGATTGTTGGCTTTGTCTTTTCTCTCAGGCTTGTCTCCGTGGATGGGAAGTAAAGGATCTTATGGGCTGTTAAGAAAACACAATCGTCTTTATGGTAAAGTCATGATGTGCTGTTAGGGACACTCAGAGTGGCGGCTTCTGTATTTTCTGACAACAACAAACTGCGATGTGGAAAATGGTTAACGTAAATGCTTTCAGAATAAAGTAGCAGTGTAGAGGAAAAAAGGTTGACCAAAAAAATGTAACGATATGAAAAATTTTAATACCGTCTTCGAAACCAGCTCAGTGGCCTAGTGGTAGAGTGTCTGCCCTGCGACTGGGAGATCAGGGTTCGATTCCTGATCGGGTCAAACCAAAGACTTTGAAAAAATGGGACCCAACGCCTCCCTGCTTGACACTCAGCATTAAGGGGTGGGATTGGGGGGTTAAACCACCAAATGGTTCCCGAGCGCGGCCGTGCCTGCAGCTCACCGCTCCCCCAGGGGATGGGTCAAATGCGGAGAACAAATTTCACTCACACATCAGTGTGTGTGTGACAACTAATGGGACTTTTAGATGGATCGGAAAATGACTACCTTCCCAGAGGGGAAAATGATGTGGCAAGGTGTAGAAATGAGGGCCGGGCGGGATTCGATCCCCAGACTCCCAGGTGAGTGTCATACACTCTAACCAGTCACCCCACGTCCTCGTGCTCCCGCGCAGGGTGCCACAAACTTCACATCCATGGACCTACTTGACAGTACTACATGGATCCTGCCAATAACGCCAAATGTGGCAAGGTGGATAAACGAGGGCCCGGGCGGGATTCGATCCCCAGACTCCCGGGTGAGAGTCATACGCTCTAACCAGTCAGCCAAAGGGACATCCCACTGGCCAATTAGCCAGGGCGCATCATCAATCGGGACACTGTGACAGGACGCCCACACTGTCACAAGCTTTGTATTTATATACCTTCTCTAGACTTTTACCCCCCCCACCCCCCACCCCCCCACCCCCAAGGTAGTAGCAGCTAGGAGTTAACTCCAAAGGACCTCAGGAGGTGGAGGTGGCTTTGGCCCTTCTAGTACAGAGTATCTGTGTTTTGGTACCAGTTCAGTTTGCTGTGGAGGTGAACACCCAGGTACTTAAAGGTACTTAATATCTGCTCCCTGGATGTTTACTGGTGAGGAGTGTTTCTCTGGAAGTCATTCACCATTTCCTTTGTTTTACTGGTGTTCAAGTGAAGGTGGTTACGCTCACACCAGTCCACTGCTAGTAAGCATCATATATAGGTGTCCAGAGTTTCCACAGCACCAGGGGCCCACTGATGTTAACTGAGAACCACAGGAGTGTGCTATAAACATTTATACATAATAAACATCATATGCTTGTTTGTTTTAACCAGAAAAGTGCAGAACTACATCCAGAAAAGCTAGAGAGAGTCGGTGACCTCCCAAGATGCCCAGAGACTCTAACCGCAGTCTGATGATGTAAGTAAACAAATCATAAGACCCCCCACCACACACACACACACACACACACACACACACACACACACACAGTTGTGCTATAAAAAAGCCATAATTTGTGGTGTCAAAGGGATGTGTGAAGTGAAACATTGGGAATCGAAAACTGCTTCTTGTTGAGAACTGGTTCCCATTGTTTAAATTCCTAGGAATCGTTCGATACTTTTGCAAACGATTGCCTTTATCAATTCCAGTTGACGCGAATGACGTCACCGAGCACATTGCGTAGCTTCTGGAAGCAGGAAATATGGCGTCTAAGCGGCACAAATGCTCGAAAGTTTGGTTATATTTTACAAAAAAGCATGACAACAAGGTAACTTGGAATAATTACAAAGAAGATATTTCATCAAGGGAGGAAGCATTACGAATATACAAAAGCCTTTGGCCACAAAACACGTCAATAACTTCAAGTTATTGACGTGTTTTGATTCGCTCTGGACTAGTGAATTTCATAAATACATAAAGAACTACAGGAGTTTGTCCTCGCCCGTCATTTTCATGGTCCTAATTAGGGCTGCGCGATATTAGGAAAGCCTGAGATATTCGATAACAGTGATTGATATTGCAATGACGATATTACTTGCGATAAATAAAAACTCAGGAACTAAAATAATCAAACGCAAAGAAAAACAAAAATCATAAAAATGAGGAAAGCAAAAGATGTGAGGAAAGGGAAAAAGCAAACAAGAAAAGGTGGTCAGTGGATCCCGGGAAAAGCAGAACAAAGCTAACTCAGGTGTTTGCTAGCCATCAAAATTAACTGCCGTCCGCCTCGGGGGCGAGCGTCTGACCTATGACCTTGGGTGCACCCAATTGGCCAAATGGGTGAAGAGCTCTGTTTGATTTGTTAAAAAAACATCATGCTTCCGTTGGAATGACAGAATGAATTATGTGTAGCAAACATTTGAGCTGACCATTCATTGCGATATTTATCTGTTTTTGCGATATGCATATTGTGTATGTTGCTATCGCGATAACGATATATTTACGATATATTGTGCAGCCATAGTCCTAATGCATGTAGGTACCTTTGAGAGACTATTTTCAGGGTTCCTGCACATCCTGGAAAACCTGGAAAATGGTAGGCCAATTTTCCAGTCATGGAAAATGTCCTGGAAATGTTTGAGTCGTCCTGGAACATTATTTTCCTCCATGTGAATAAATACAAACGGGTAAACTTTGTAGGCGTGAATTTCTGTTTTCAGCTGCGTTCGGTGGTTGTCGGGCTGCAGCGCTGGTCTGCTTTCATTTCCTCAAGCATCTCCAAATGGTGCAGCAGGCTGCTGCCAGAGAGCTGACCCGACCACAAAGGCGGGATCACAGAACACCTACTTGGCCTCCCACCACTGGCTGCCAGTGACTTTCAGAGTGAAATTTAAAATTTAAATTTTTGTTTTTAAATCACTGAACGGTCTTGCCCCACCATGTCTCTCTGAGCTTCTTTCCTTTTATGAACCGTCCCGGAGCCTCAGGTCAGCGGACCGACTACTGTTAGAGGTCCCGAGGTCGAGGAAGAAGCTCAGGGGAGAACGAGCGTTCTCAATATGTGTATCTGCACTGTGGAACGCCCTACCACTGGGTGTGTGTCAGGCAACTTCGCTGTCATCATTAAAATCCGCCCTGAAAACACACTTTTATCTGCAAGCTTTTGACACGTCTGAGACTCTGTCTTGTGTGGGTTATTTAATTTTATTTATTTTAATTTTTAATTGTGTTTTGATCTTGTCTGTTTTAAAGGGGCATTATGGAAGTGTGACAGTCAAAACATGTATAGAAATAATAAATGTCTTCTTCATACGTTCTCCTGCAATGCCCTGGTCCTGTAGAATGAGCCCTGGCATTTTTACTGTGATTGCCTGTTTTTCTGTAAAATCACAGAAAAAGAGAGATGCTCGGGTCGAGCAGGCTGCTTCATGCGCGTTCACGCTCAGGCATCGCCCGTAGCATTTGCTATCCGTAGCTTTAGCAGCAGAGAGAGAGGTAGTGCCACTTTGTCGCTGTTCCTAAAGCCTAGTGACAAAGCTAGCTACATTTCTGAGGACCCTTAGCTACTTTCTGTAGAACTTTCTTCTAGATATTTCCTGCTAATTAGCAACAAAATAGCCATTTTCACTCCCAACCGTTCTTTGGTTTGACGTTGTTTCAGCTGTCATCAAGGATATAAATGTTACAGATACTGTGAATGTTACTAGAGTCTAGCTCACTTAGTAAAACGTCAGACTCTCTTGCAAAAGACCTGGGTTCGATTCTGGATGTGAACATAGTTTATTTAGAGTTTATTTTTTACATTAATGGTATATTTTTTACAGTAAAATGCCCACATTTTTATTTGAGACTCGCCGAACGGCATTGAATTCACAGATAAAAAAGATGTGGGGTCAACTTTCATTTTGGAACAATTTTTCAAGCAAGGGAAGGGAATGATCTGAGCATGCAGGAGGACTGACCCATCATAAACCTTTGTCGGCTGTGCTGAAGAGAAAGGTACAGAACCACATTATTTAATTAATTAGCTGTGTGTTCTCCTGTCCTCTGTCCTCCGGGCCCCACACACACACACACACACACACACACACACACGCACGACTGTCTCAGCTGTTATTTTCGTTAAGGAGTGTGCACGTACAGCATGCGCGCCTCGTGCACGAGCCTACTATTGAAGCTGCTGTTACACTTTTGGCCTGAGGGGGCAATCGCAAGCATAAAAATTCAAAACTCCATAAAGTCCCTTTAAGGATTTTAAATGGCTTTATGTAAATATTACAGTCCGTGTTGTCAGCACTTTGTTCTGACCTCCCATCATATAATATGCGCTTTATAAATAAAATTGATCTGATCTGATCGTTTCTGCATTCAGCCCTCACAGCGCTCCAGGTGATGCTATCAACCAATCAAATAGCTTAGAACAGTTCTGCTTCCCAGTCTGTCCATCTGTCTTTGTTTGCTAGATTTACCAATTTTTCACACTCAAGTTGAGATTTATTCCTCCAAAGAAGGGCCAGAGCTAGCGACTTGCGGTTTAAGAGTGCTGCTGTATTGCAGTAGATGGAGTGAGAGGTTTTTCTCCCTCTCTCTGTTAATTGACGGAGAGCTGTAGCGTGTCGTCACTATGGTGACCAGAGCGGGAGAGTCCTGCGTTGTTGTGACTTTTCTTACGTCCCCTAAATTGAAACTCATGTCCCGCATTCTTGGCAGTCTCCCGTTTAGAGTTTAAGTCTTGCATAAACTGTGTGGAGAAAGCTGCCCGTTGCTGTCAATCAAACTAGCAGGAAGCTTTAGGACTTGTATGTCCATTTCAGCAATATAACTGACCAACAGAAAACAGTTAAAGATCTAGGCCCTGTCCACACGTAGCCGGGGATCTGCCAAAACGTAGATATTTTTCTACGTTTTGGCCTGTCATTCACACGAAAACGGAGTTTTTTTCACACGAAAACGGATCTTTTTAAAAACTCCGGCCAAAGTGAAGATCTGCGTTTTCTCCGTTTTGGGTGTCTGCGTGTGGACAGACAAAACTGGAGTTTTAAGGTCCGCAACGTCACTTTCCACGACAAAAAAATGCTGACATCACGTGTGCGACCTGTGTTTACACTAGCCGACATCATGGATGCCCTCAGAGCTGCGCTCGCTTTATCAATTGTCCAAGCGCTTTCTGCTTGTTTGTTTTTGCAAGAGGAATTACTGCTCCTTGTGGAAGACCACAGACGAAGGACGAGGTTAAGAACGGGGGAAGTACTGCCGCCTACAGGTCTGGCATGTCCTTAACAACGTATTTATCCGGGTACGTGTGGACAGAGTTTTTTTAAACGAGGTGGTGTGGATGCAAGTTTTTGGAGGGGCGGATATTCGTTTTTAAAAACCCCGGCTACGTGTGGACTAGGCCCAAGTCACCCCCCCAAATAAACTTTTTTTTTGCTGATAAACTAAATAAACAAGTGTCTAATCGTGCTGCAGACACGTGTCGTCAATAATTTGGCACTTCAGTGCATCTTAGTTAAAATTTAAATATTCTGCCTAAAACTGGCAGTGTTGTGCCGTTGTCATGTAAAAACTCTGCACTGTATTCTAATTTAAATTTGCCACCGCTATTGGCCAAGAGGTATGCTATGATGTATGATCTATGACTGGTACATTATGATGTCACAATACTGTCGTGAGCCTGTGTGTGTGTGTATTTGTTAGCGGCTCCTCCCTCTCGGTCTGCCAGGCAACAGCATGTGTTGCATTTTTCAAACATGAAGTGAGAGTGGAGTTAGACTCTGGTAGGGGTTGACTTGCTCTTTAAAGATCTGTTAAATCTTCTGGTGTGTGGTCATTCAAATAACAAACATTTACAAGCTGATAAATCTCAAAGTACGTGACTGGCGTGGTCAAAACACCCATCATTAGTTTTCATTTAAAGAGCAAGTCACCCTCAAATCACATTTTTTTGCTGATAAACTATATAAAGGAGTGTCTAATCATGCTACAGACACGTGTAGTCAATAATTTGGCAGTTCAGTGCATCTTGGTTAAAATTCAAATATTCTGCCTAAAACTGTCAGTGTTGCGCCGTCCTCAGGGAAAAATTCTGCACTGTATTCTAATTTAAATTTGCCACCGCTATTGGCTAAGAGGTATGCTATGATGTCATCTGGTACATGATGATGTCATAATGCCATTGTGAGCCTGTGTGTGTGTGTATTTGTTAGCGGCTCCGCCCTCTCGGTCTGCAAAGCAACAGCATTTGTTGCATTTTTCAAACAGGAAGTGGGAGTGAAGTAAGTTACTTGTAGGGGGTGACTTGCTCTTTAAATTACAGTGCGGCGTACGTGCGATCCAGGGCGTAAGGATTAGTAAAAAGCTCTTTTAGCCCTGTTGACTTGCATCCATTTTTTCGTTCTTCCGGGGACCCGTGAGCCGACCAGAAAGGGAGGAAACTTAGGCTCCCTATAGTGAAAGACAATCTTTGCACAACTATAAAATCGATATAGCGGTATAGGAACCGTATCATATTTGTTTCAAAATACATCCTGATATGAAAATAATATCACCCAGCCCTAGTTGTAATAACGCGATCATGTCAAAAAAGAGTGGGGAACCCTGGTTTTAGCCCCTCCCGCATCCATACATGATATGAAGCACATTTGAATGTCCAGTTGGACTTTTGGAAATTACTGATGCAAATATGTTAAATACGTTTCTGTTCTTCTACAGGAGGCTGAGATTGGTGGATGACGAGCCTGGCCTGAACAAGAAGATGCCTGAAAGACCAGGCTAAACACAGAAGTACAGCACTCACGCTGATGCCACGGCTGTCAGACATGTTACTGGTTAAGTCATTTTCTGAAGAGAAGGCAGCACCACATGGCCAATCTCGCCTCTCTAACAGCAGAAGGGCGGTCCAGAGAAAAGTGCCACACAGCAGTCCTCTTTCAGAGGTTTTAGCTCATGGAAAGCTTTCAATGACTATTTTTAAAAAGTTATCAACACAAGTAACAGATAAATTAATTCAGAACAAAGTTACCTCACACAAAGATGGAAATTAAAGAGAAAGGGGGGAGAGTTCACAAAAATAAGCAAAGCGTGTACAAGAATCAGCTTCTAGATCTGCAGAAAGGGAGAGAGAAAAATGGGGCGCACACAAATACAGAACCAGAATATCACTAAGCAGGCTTAAATGTTGTAATCAGGGATGTCCAGATCCAATCACGTGATGGAAAATCTGTCCCAGTCACGTGGTTTCAGACTCGATTGGAGCTAGTGTTACTTCCCGATCCGGACTCGGATGAAGGGTTCAAATTACAGGAGAGCTATGGGAACCCCGTTCTCCTGAGAGGTTGCTCCCCTGAAACACACCAGAGGGAGTCCAAAAAAAGATCCAGTTTCTACCTACATTACATTATTTATATGGACTCGCAGCGCAGCGGGGATTCTTTTGAGCGGAGGTGCAGAGTGCTGATTATTCTTGCGCTCCAGGCAGCTGTGCCCTGCAGAACATTCTCAAAGGGGTGTCACCCAAAAAATATGTAATTAGCACGCGGTCAATCTTGTCCGTTCATACTCTGGTAATTTTGGTCTTTTATTCGTGCCTGACCCACTCTGCCGCTGCAGCGCTCATAACCCCTGGTCTGGTGACTCCGTCGCTGGGCAGCGCAGAGCATGCTAGGCTATTTTTGTGGTCAGTAGATTCATTTGATCTGCTTGGTAAAAATGTTTGTTCATGTTTATGTATTTAGCAGACGCTTTTGTCCAAAGCGACTTACAAGTGATAATCGGCATATTGCCCTTGAGGCTAACAACAACAACTTGACATCAGTCATGGAGAGGAGGGAACAAGGAGTGGACAGTAGAGAGGGGGGACGGGTGCAGGGAGGGTGCTAGTTTAGAAGATGCTCTCTGAAGAGCAGGGTCTTCAGGAGTTTCTTGAAAGTCAAAAAGGAAGCCCCTGTTCTGGTAGTGCTTGGAAGGTCATTCCACATTTGTGGAACGATGCATGAGAAGAGTCTGGATTGTCCTGAGCGTGGTGTAGGCACTGCTAGCCGACCATCCTGTGATGACCGGAGCGGCCGGGCCGAGACGTAAGCCTTTGCAAGAGGATTCAGGTAGATGGGAGCCGTACCGTCTTGGACTTTGTATGCTAGTGTTAGCTATTTGAACTTGATGCGTGCTGCTAGCGGTAGCCAGTAGAGCTCAATGAACAGAGGGGTGACGTGTGCTCTTTTTGGCTGATTGAAGACCAGACGCACCGCTGCGTTCTGGACCATTTGAAGAGGTCTCACAGTACAGCCTGGAAGACCAGTTAGAAGGGCATTGCAGTAATCGAGGCGGGAGATGACAGTAGATTGCACCAGGAGCTGGGTGGCATGTTGTGTTAGGCATGGTCTGATCTTTCGTATGTTATACAGCACAAAGCGGCATGAACGAGCAACAGAGGCAACATGATCTTAAAAGGCCAGGTGTTCATCAATCACAACACCCAGATTTCAAACTGCCTTTGAAGGAGCCAGAGATAGGAAGTCATTTTGGATTGAGATATTGTGCTGTAAGGATGGTTTTGCTGGGATGACAAGTAGATCAGTTTTAGAGAGGTTGAGTTGGAGATGGTGGGATTTCATCCATTTTGATATGTCAGAGAGACAGTTTGATATTCGTGCAGAGACAGTGTGGTCGTCCGGTGGAAATGACAGATAGAGCTGGGTGTCGTCTGCATAGCAGTGGTAGGAGAAGCCATGTGATCGAATGATCTCACCCAGGGAGGTGGTGTATATGGCGAAGAGAAGAAGTCCTAGTACAGAGCCCTGGGGGACTCCCGTGGCGAGATGGTGCACGGTAGAGGATTGTCCAAGCCAAT
Source organism: Nothobranchius furzeri (assembly GCF_043380555.1). NCBI lineage: Eukaryota > Metazoa > Chordata > Actinopteri > Cyprinodontiformes > Nothobranchiidae > Nothobranchius > Nothobranchius furzeri. Next base: position 89,268,861 of record NC_091743.1, read on the forward strand.
ATACACTGAATGATCGTCCTGTGAGGTTCAATTCAAACCAGGCGTGTGCTTTCTCTGTGATGCCCATGCTAGAGTGTGTGGACAAAAGAAAGCCATGGTTGACAGTGTCGTATGCAGCCGATAAGTCGAGCAGGATAAGCACGGAGGATTTGGCAGTTGCTCTAGCTTCTTTTAAGGATCCCGTCACTGCTAACAGAGCAGTTTCAGTGGAGTGGCCCTTTTTGAACCCAGATTGGTAAGGGTCAAGCAGACAGTTTTGTGAGAGGTATTCTGTGATCTGCTTGAAAGCCACCCTTTCAATGATTTTGGACAGAAAAGGGAGGAGAGAGATAGGTCGGTAGTTCTCCACATGATTTGGATGAAGAGATGTTTTTTTTAGCAGCGGTTTAACCTGAACATGCTTGAGAGAGGTGGGAAATGTACCAGAAGTCAGTGAAGCGTTGATCACCTGTGTGACTGCTGCGGCGACTGTAGGAGCAACGGCTTAGTCGGAATGGGGTCGAGTGGGCATGTAGTAGGGCGGCTGCACGTGAGAAGCGTGGACACAGTTCTCAGTGACAGGAGAAAAAGAGGAAAATGAAGCAGTAGGGCCTGAGATGGTTGGGATAGAAGGAGTTTGTGGTAGCGAATGTTCAGGAGTGGCCAGTTGAGTAAACTGTTTGCTTATAGCCGCTACTTTGTCAGTGAAGAATGAGGCAAAGGTGTCAGCTGATAGATTGGAGGTAGGAGGTGGAGATGGAGGGCTGAGCAGAGTTTTGAATGTTGAAAATAGTTTCTGAGAGTCAGTAGAGCTGAGACTTTTGTCAGTGTAGAAAGCTTACTTTGCATCAGTGATGCTGGCAGAGAATGAGGACAGTAATTCCTGAAATTTCAATTGATCACCAGGATCTTTTGTTTTGCGCCATTTGCGTTCCGCAGCTCTAAGACTGGTGCGTAGAGACCGGAGGGTGTCATTTAGCCAAGGGTACGGCTGAGAGGATCTAGCAGGTCTAGTGGCTAAAGGACACAAGTTAAGACAAGAGCAGAGTGTGGAGCAGAGTGACTCGGTGGCATCGTTCACTTCATGAGCAGAGAATGTGCTGGGAGATGGAAGAGTGGAGGCAACAAGAGAGGAGAAGTGGTTGGGTGCCAGATTGCGGAGGTTGCGGCAGAATGAGACCATTGGGGAGGAAGCAGTGGACGTCCCTTGTAGAGTCGAGCTGAAACCGATGAGTTAATGATCGGAAAGATGCAGCGGTTGACAGAGATTGTGTCTATGGCACAGTTTCTGGTGAAAATGAGGTCAAGTGATTTTCCAGCTTTGTGAGTTGGAGGTCTTTGTTCTAGTGTTAAATCAAATGATGACATTAGTGACAGGAAGCCTGATGAGCTGGGATTGTCCAGGTGAATATTCATGTCTCCAATGACCATTGTGGGACAGTCGTGCTCAGGAATGGAGGAGAGCAGGGTGTCAAGTTCATCAAGAAAGTCTCCGAGTTTACCTGGTTGGCGATATATGACAGCCAAAAACAATTTTTTCGGTACAGTTACCTGGATGGCATGGTATTCAAAGGAGTTGTATTTAGTGATGGTAGCAACTGACTGTATTTCCATTTGTTGGAAACTAACATGCCCGTTCCACCACCTCGGCCAGATGCACGAGAAGTGTGGTTAATTGAGAGAGCGGATGCGGTAGCATTGTCACATGGTTTGATCCAGGACTCAAAAATAAAAATAAACAATAATGAACAAGAGTCTGCTTCTAGACCTGCAGAAAGAGAGAAGAAAAAAAAGGGACTCAACAACAATACAACAAGATCAAGCTATCACTGCATCAACTTGATGAAGAAATATGTAATCAACATTGTTTAACTGAAGAATCACGATAATAAATCACAGTGCATTTAGTGCCCACCATAGTCTTAAGACGTGTTGAACGTGCCAAAGCCCATACTTATGAGAGCACCATGTGAGCACCTGTGTGTGTACACGCGCTTGTTTATGTAAGGTTTCTCTATAGGAGCGTCCACTAGAGAGTGTGAGGGACCACAGATCTGCCCTCTAAAGATGTGTTGGAGACGGAAGGAGCTCCAAGTCCCAGAGATCCAGGAGCTGCCCCAGAGCACAGGAACCCCAGGGAGACTGACCAGAAAAGCCCCTGCCTCCTTGAGAGTCACAGAGGATGGCCCCGGGGGGCCACAGCCGGCAGAGTCCCGGGAGATATCGGCGGCAAGCCCACAGGCCCGCCAGCAGCCTCCCATCCCCTAGCCGGCCAAGCTCGGGACCTAGGGGCGACCACCCCCGCCAGGGACCCAGCAGAGCCCAGGGACCCAGATCCCAGCAGGCAGCCACTGGGAATGGTCAGGCAGATTCCAAAAATCTTAAACTCCCTGACCTGGGAGCCACAACCCAGGCAGACCAAGGCACCACACTCCACACCAGGTGTGGCAGGGGGAGGGTAGGCGAAGATGTGTAGTAGCACAAGAAGTCCCAGGAGAGGGGAGGAGTCCAAGACCCCACCTGACACATACAGTCATACACAAACACAGTCACACACTCCCTCCCTCATGCTCACACATACACATACAACCAAAGACTTACAAAAATTCACGCTGGACACCCACTCATGCTCCCCATACACACCCTATTCACTCTGGTCCCGGTACTGCTGCACATGGGGTACAACCATTACCGGTTCCCAGAGTTCAACCCTTTCTGCTGGGGTGCTGATGAGCAGGCTCCCCCGCCCAATGCTGAGCACAGCAACTCACCACCCCAGACCCCAACCGGACGGCCAGATCTCCCTCCTAGCCTCCAGCCCCGGGAAGCCAAGCGACAACAGAGGTGTGCCAAGACCCCTAGTCTCCCTCCGCCTGGTGTTAGTGCGTGTTGATGAGGTGTATTCCATGGCTGTGGTGAGCGGGCAGTGCGGGAATCGTCTGGCCTATGCCAGCTGATGCCACCGCACCACCCCACTTGCACCCATAGCCCTCAGTGTCTAAGTGCAGTTTTAAATTGGAAGTGGGCACCGACACTTGGGATGAGGCTGAGAAATCCCCCTGCCAAATGCCGTTGAATGTGCTCACTCCCAAGGCCCTAAGTGTGTGTTTGCGTGGAATGTCGTTGGTGGAAGTGTTTTAGGGTGCAAATAAAATTGGGGGGCAGGTTGCCACAGGAATGCGGAAATGGGATCCATACCCGCACTCCCTTACTTGTCCACCCCCCAAGGTCCTATGTGCATGTTTGTGTGATAATGTAGGGAGCAGGAGGAGAGAAATGTGTGGGGATGGGGAGGAATGGCTGGTTGGGCTTAGCCCTCCAGAGAGCCAGCTCCCCCACTGGGCCCAATAGGCACCTCTGTTGTCAAAATACCACCCAGGGCATGGAGACCCCAGTCCATCCTGCCAGGGCCCAAAGCAGCAGCATTACAGGGCCTCACGGAGTCCGAGGGCACCAACCCAGCCCCACCCCAGCAGAATATCTACGCCCATCCCTTCATTTGCACAACTTCTGGATTATATAAGACATTGAACATCCAGGTAAGGTTGGGTCCTCCCCCTCCTGGACTTCCCCCTCCCCTGTGATGGAACAGCAGAGCAGCCAAGGTCTACCCGAGGCCCCTGAACCCGAGTCAGGCACTGCTGCCTGTTCCTGCCTTCTTCCTGGCAGCATACATGTCAGGACCCGACCCCCAAGGCCCCGCCCAGATCCCCCCCCAGGGCCGGCCACCCCCAGGCCCCCACCCAGACCCACCCAGGGGCAATGCAGCTGCCGGGCAGTGACCCATTGCCACCGCCAAGACCTCCAAGGGGCCCCACTCACAACTGCCAGTAGCCCCCCCCCCCCGAGGCAACCCAAGCACCTCCAGAGAGGGGCAATGGCCCCCCAGTCCCAGACACCCCCAGTGAACCCACCACCAGGGAACATCCAGATACTCCAAACTCAGACCCTCCACCCCCTCACCCGGATCACAATCCCGCAGGACAATATCAATGGTCCCCCGTCATCGCTGTGTGATGGAACCGATCAAAGGAGCCCAGAGAGATTGATTTGAAGTGGAAGCAGAGGCCATATCAAGTGTTATATGGTCTAACAAAATATTTCTATACTGGTTAATGTAGAGACTTTCTCTATTTTTCCAATTTGAGAGGATAGTTTTCTTAGCGATGCATATGGCAGTCAGAACCACGTGAACCAAAGATGTTGCAATCGGGACATCGTCCAGGTTTCCCAGTAGACAAAGAGAGGGGGAAGTTGGGATATGACATTTCAGACACTTTGACAGGTCTTCACATACTCTACCCCAAAATTCCTGGACAGGTGGACAGGACCACAGTGCATGAATGTAATTGTCAGGAACGTTGTTTGTGCAGTGTGTACAGGTGTCAGACGACACAAACCCCATCCTGAACATCCGATGACCTGTATAGTGTACTCTGTGTAGAATTTTGTACTGAATTAATTGTAAATTGGAGTGTCTGATCATTTTAAAAGTTTTTAAACAAGTTTGAGACCAGAAGTCCTGGTCAAAGCTAACTGATAGATCCACCTCCCATTTTTCAATAGGGATTGCTATTCTATCGTCTATTTTGGACAGTGTCTTATATACTTTAGACAGTAGTTTGGGGGTTTGAGATTATAGAAGTCTAATACCCTTGGTGGTGTTTTTAATTCTACTTTATTGAGCTTAAAATTTTCTTTGCCTACAGATTTAATTTGGTGGTATTCTTAAAACAGGGTATCCACGGGTCCTTAAAAAGTCTTAAAAAGTCTTAAATTTGCTTTTTCAAATTTAAGGCCTTAAAAATCCTTAAAAATGACAAATAATCCTTAAATACAGTTTCCAAAGGTCCTATTTATAAAAAATTTCATAAATTTCTAGTTAGTGTTCAGCATTTTTTGTGTATGATGTTGGCGTAAGTGGAACCGTACACATTCAGTTGGTTGTGAAAGGGGCCTATTTTAAATGAGCACATTAGCTGGTTAAGCTAGTGGGAGCTTGCGCCATGGGCATGTGAAAGTTTAATGGTAACTGGATAGCTTATCCCACGTTGGCAACATGGTTAGCACCGGTTCCAGGCGATAGCTGGAAATTATAGCTTAAAGTAAAAAAAATTGCTTAAATTTGGTCAAAATGGCCTTAAAAAGTCTTAAATTTGGCTCCCTTAAACCTGCAGATACCCTGTAAAAAGCTATTCTTATCTATTCCAAATTGGGAGACTATTCTATTAAATGGGATGAAGTCACAAAGTCGTTTATATTGTCATTTCTACCACATGTGCAGGACATACAGAGAAACGAAATTGAGTTTCAGTGCACACAATTCAGAGATCAGACATACAAGGGTAAGACGCATGACAAGAATTGGTGACTGCGGTCATTCGCAACATGAGTCGCGCTACCTTAATAGATAGATGAAAAGGGAGTTACATGAGGATAATTGGGGGTAAGGTAAAAATAAGGCATAGCAGAGTTAGACCCAGCGGGGAGTAACATACAAAAAAAACTTGACATAGAAGCACAAACGGCACAAATACAACATCAGAGACCGATGGGGAGGCAGGGTTGGGCGGGATCCTGAAGCCTCCAATGGGAGCTGCCGGTACGGCGCATCAACCAGCTGCAGACCAACATATATGTGTTCCAGGTATAGGATTCCTTTATTTTTCCAGTCCGGAAGGTTCATCATTTTATTCTTTTGCAAAATGTCAGGATTGTTCCAGATAGGTGTGCGTCTGCATGGTACTAGTGAAGACTCTGTCATTTTAAGATACTCCTACCATGCTTTCAGAGAGGTGCTGATACTAATACTTTTGAAGCCTTCATGTTTTCTTATGCTTGAGCTAATAAATGGTAAGTCTGAAAGCTCTATGGTATTGCAAAGTGTCTGTTCTATATCTAACCAGGTCTCATCTAGTGGGTTATCTTGCAACCATCTTGGTATATATTGCAGCCTGTTGGCTAAGAAATAATAATAAAAGTTGGGTAGATCCAGTCCTCCTCTGTCTTTGGTCTTCTGAAGCGTTTTTAAGCTAATTCGTGGAGGTTTATCCTGCCAAAGGAATTTAGTAATTGAGGAGTCCAGAGATTTAAACCAGTCAGCTGGTGGCTTGTTTGGGATCATTGAGAATAAGTAATTTATTCTGGGTAAGACCATCATTTTAATTGTAACAACTCTCCCCATGAGTGATATTGGTAAGGATTTCCATCTTGCAAGATCATCTTCCACTTTCTTTAAAAGTGGGATGTAGTTTAGTTTGGTTAGATCTGCTAACTTGGGAGAGGCATTAATTCCCAGGTATGTGATATTCCCTGACTCCAATTGTGTATTAAATAAACTGACAAAAGAGAAATTAATTGGTAGAACTGTGGATTTTAGCCAGTTTATTGAGTAATCTGAAACTTATGAAAAAGAGTTTATCAGTTCTGTTGAATGGGAGAGAGACGATTGAGAATTCCGGAGGAAGAGTAAAACATCATCTGCATAAAGACTGATCTTATGTTCTATTTTCTTACACTCTATCCCTTTAATACCTGTTGTTTGCCTAATTGCTGCTGCTAGTGGTTCGATAAAAATGGCAAACAGTGAGGGGGAGAGTGGGCATCCCTGCCTGGTCCCCCTCTGAAGACAGAAGCTAGCTGATATTTGGTCGTTCGTCCTGACACGTGCTGTTGGTGAACTGTATAATGTTTGTAGCCAGTTTATGATGAAGTTCCCAAAACCAAATTTATGTAAAGTTGCAAATAAGAACTTCCAGTTAACTCTATCAAAAGCCTTTTCTGCATCTAGAGATAATATACTAGTTTCTATGTTTCTACTGTAAGAGAAATCTATCCTATTCTATATGGTTGGTGGGCGTGCATCGAAAGCTGTTCAGTGGTTGGTTAATCATCACTTATCCAACAGCATCCCTTAAAGAGCAAGTCACCCCCAAATCAACTTTTTTCTGATAAACTATATAAATGTGTGTCTAATCGTGCTGCAGACACGTGTAGTCAATAGTTTTGCACTTTAGTGCATTTTAGGTAAAATTGAAATTTTCTGCCTAAAACTATCAGTGTTGTGCCGTTGTCAGGTAAAAACTGCACTGCATTTGAATTTAAATCTGCCATCGCTATTGGCTAAGAGGTACCCTAGAATGTTAGCTGGTACCATATGATGTCACAATGTCGTTGTGAGCCTGTGTGTGTGTGTATTTGTTAGCGGCTCCGCCCTCTCGGTTTGCTAGGCAACAGCATTTGTTGCATTTTTCAAACAGGAAGTGGGAGTTGAGTAAGAATCTGGTAGGGGGTGACTTCCTCTAAATGTTTTCCCCTGTGCCCAACTTGGACTCTTCTCAATGACTTTTTGGACTGTCAGACATCTACTAAAGAAGTTCTGAGCAGACGTCATACCCTGCTCAGCTCACATCATCAGACCAGTCTGGATGTTTTGAAACAGAAACTGGAGCTGGATTATTGAATATGGACCAGGACAAGATGTGTCAGATTAAAAGTACAGCTGCCAAGGATCAGAATGGGATCACGTCGGACTTCATGAGTAAAACCTTTTCTTTTTAATGAAATAAAATTGTCTGATCAGGGTTTCTTTGAGACTTTTTATTGAAAACTATCTAAAATGTCAGTCGGTACGAAGAGAAACTGTTAGGAAAACAAGACGCAGATTTTTTGCTTGATGCAGCCATGACAGAAGATGGATGTCAGCTTGTCTGAACCTAAATGGAATGAAAATACACACGTTTCTGTCCTCAAGTTCAGTTTTGGAATGAAACTGTAGAAGTTATTCTTTGTTATGAGTGACAGATCAGGGTCTCATCGGTCTCTTGGGGTCCAAGTCCTCTGATCTCAGCTGTGATGTGGTTCATTAAACCCGTGTCCATCACTGGTGTGGAAACAGGACCACAGCTGCACGTCTCTCTGGATGGAGGCACCGCCAGCACATCAAAGTCCACCTCAAAGCTGGCTTTGGCCTCCCCAGACTCACGCAGGATCAGCATCTCATATTCCCCAAACCGGATCAGAGCCTTGTCGGGGAGATCCATCCTCTCCAGGAATCCCAGAGCTGAGCTGTTCACACAAAGTCTCCCTCTCTGGCTCAGGTTCTGGATGGAGAACAGCAGGTCTGGGTTCTGGGGCAGACGGTAGGCGATAAGGGCCAGCTGTTTGCGGGACACCCGCGGGTCAACCAGGGAGTAGGAGCAGGACTGGGTGTCCCGGCCCAGTCTGACTGGATCATCCGCTGAGTGTCTCCTCCTGGTCCCCACTGGGAGTAAACCATAAAGGTCTTTAGAGATCTGCAGAGGGTGGTAGAACTTTATGTGGAGACATGTCAGCAGGTCCTCCTCTGTCTCCATAGTCTGAGACATGCTCATCATGAAGGTCTGATGGAACCGGTCAAGAGACCAGAAGCGATGAAATCCTGTCAGAACACAGAGGGTTTTTAGAGTCAAGCAGCAGTTTTTCTGGTCATACAAACAAAAACAAAAAGACAAGTTTTACCTGAATGTTCAGCGTTTAAAAAAAACTTCCGGAATAACGGTCCACGAAAGCACAGCAAAGTCCAGCTCTCAACAATAACTGAGATCCTGCTGCTCGTAAACCAGACTCTTCTTCACATGTGATCTTCACGATAACGCTGCTGCGTTCATGTGCACTCTGGGAACAATCGTTTCAGTCTTTAATACGATTACAGCATTCTTGATGTTGACTTAATGAATACTTATTAGATTTACTCGTGTTGCCAGTTACATAATCTTACAAACGAAACCAAAATAGAACCAGATTTTATAGTTTATTCTATTGTTTTGTGTATTGTGCGAGGCCGGCGCATCTTTTAACCGAGTTTTAACTGTAGGCCCTGAATGCAGCACAACAAAAACCCCTTTCTGACGCAACCTCAGCTCAGCTGACAGGAACTCAGCTGAGGTTGCGTCACCTCTGAAGTCAACCTTCGGGGAATTTTCGGTCACTTATTGACTTTTACTTTTACTCTGTCTCTGAAGGTTCATGGGAGTTCAGGGAAAAAAGCACGTTTTCATGTAGCTTGTTTATTGGACTGGAGGAGAACAAAAGTACATCCTTTAAAGTTTATCCAAAAGAATAAAGATTGTCATTAAATGTGTTTCATAATTGGGAGATACAAAATGAAATTTGTATGTTTGAAAGTCATAAAAGTCCTGATGATTTAACACAAGTTACAATTTTTAGTTTAAGAGTTAAATTACAGTCTTCAAAACCATGTTTAGAAGTCCAACATTTATCATAATGAATTAAAAATCATTAGTTTCAAAGTCATAACAACATTCAAAATTCATAATTATTTAGATACAATTTGACCATTTATTTATTTTCATTGGCTAAAATAAAATAGTCCAAAACAAGTGGAACTGTGAGGTTATGTGCCAATAGTCGCTGCAGACAGCCGACGCTCCTCTTTCAAAGTGCCGGCTGAGTGCTGTGGGTGTGTGAGATGTACAACCCGGAGATCTGGCCTGAGGGGACTTGTGTACAGATTTGGCCTGAGGGGTCTTGTGTACAGATGTGACCTGATGGGACTTGTGTACAGATGTGGCCTGAGGGGTCTTGTGTACAGATGTGGCCTGAGGGGACTTGTGTGCAGATGTGGCCTGAGGGGACTTGTGTACAGATGTGGCCTGAGGGGACTTGTGTACAGATGTGGCCTGAGGGGACAGATGTGACCTGATGGGACTTGTGTACAGATGTGGCCTGAGGGGACTTGTGTGCAGATGTGGCCTGATGGGACTTGTGTGCAGATGTGGCCTGAGGGGACTTGTGTACAGATGTGGCCTGAGGGGACTTGTGTACAGATGTGGCCTGAGGGGACTTGTGTACAGATGTGGCCTGATGGGACTTGCGTGCAGATGTGGCCTGAGGGGACTTGCGTGCAGATGTGGCCTGAGGGGACTTGCGTGCAGATGTGGCCTGATGGGACTTGTGTACAGATGTGGCCTGAGGGCACGTGTGTGCAGATATGGCCTGAGGGGACGTGTGTGCAGATGTGGCCTGAGGGGACTTGTGTACAGATGTGGCCTGAGGGGACTTGTGTGCAGATGTGGCCTGAGGGGACTTGCGTGCAGATGTGGCCTGATGGGTCTTGCGTGCAGATGTGGCCTGAGGGGACTTGCGTGCAGATGTGGCCTGAGGGGACTTGCGTGTAGATGTGGCCTGATGGGACTTGTGTGCAGAGGTGGCCTGATGGGACTTGTGTACAGATGTGGCCTGAGGGGACTTGTGTGCAGATGTGGCCTGAGGGGACTTGTGTACAGATGTGGCCTGAGGGGACTTGTGTGCAGATGTGGCCTGATGGGACTTGTGTACAGATGTGGCCTGAGGGGACTTGCGTGCAGATATGGCCTGATGGGACTTGTGTGCAGATGTGGCCTGAGGGGACTTGTGTACAGATATGGCCTGATGGGACTTGTGTACAGATGTGGCCTGAGGGGACTTGTGTACAGATGTGGCCTGATGGGACTTGTGTGCAGATGTGGCCTGAGGGGACTTGTGTACAGATGTGGCCTGAGGGCACGTGTGTGCAGATATGGCCTGAGGGGACGTGTGTGCAGATGTGGCCTGAGGGGACTTGTGTACAGATGTGGCCTGAGGGGACTTGTGTACAGATGTGACCTGAGGGGACTTGTGTACAGATGTGACCTGAGGGGACTTGTGTACAGATGTGGCCTGAGGGCACGTGTGTGCAGATATGGCCTGAGGGCACGTGTGTGCAGATATGGCCTGAGGGGACGTGTGTGCAGATGTGGCCTGATGGGACTTGTGTGCAGATGTGACCTGAGGGGACTTGTGTACAGATGTGACCTGAGGGGACTTGTGTACAGATGTGGCCTGAGGGCACGTGTGTGCAGATATGGCCTGAGGGCACGTGTGTGCAGATGTGGCCTGAGGGCACGTGTGTGCAGATATGGCCTGAGGGGACGTGTGTGCAGATGTGGCCTGATGGGACTTGTGTGCAGATGTGGCCTGAGGGGACATGTGTGCAGATGTGGCCTGATGGGACTTGTGTGCAGATGTGACAGTATGGAGAAAACTAAGTAAAACCCAACAATGGCACCTAGGGCACGGCACCCTAGGAGTCGCTAAGCCCTTAACCCTGTAGGCCCATTCACCCGAGAAGGTCAAAGATGGTGTGGTTCTAATCTTCGAACTTTATTTACAAAATAAAAAAAGTTTAAAATTATTCTCTTGATCCAAGAGAATTTAATAAAACTCACCACAGGATCTTACCAGGTGGTGAATAAATTAAAGAGGGACCTTGGGGTGACCCCGCAGCGCTGTTCCTGGTGGTCTGATGATGGAGTCCCAGGCAGCCCAGAATACAGCAGCTTAACTCTGGATAAATGAGTTTAAAGGTTATTTGTTACAACTGCCGTGGTCTGAGGCTGACAGGACTCACAGACTTGTTGTGGACCAGCTGCTGGATCGATGTGATGTTCTGTGCTTGTAGGAAACCTTTTTAATGAAACAGCATCTAAAAGGTTTAAATTCCATTAATACCTATTTTCATGGGACTGGAGAGTCAACCACTGAGATGGAATAATATGGGGCAGAACACCAGATGATGTTGTAACTCATTGGTGTACTCTAGCCCTGCACCTCCAAACAAAACCAGAAGGAATTTGTTATCCTGATTCTGTAAATGCCGTTTGAGTGCCTTAACAACGAAGCTGAGTTTCTTAACCCTCTCAGGCTCAAAATAAGTTTTGATAAAAGTCCTTCAGGGGTACTTCTGAGTTTAAAAATGCTCATGAAATACGTTTGTGGAGTAACCAGGTAGGTTTTAACGTTGCAGATCTGCAACGCCTGCCTCCAGAGGGTTGATAGACTTGCTTTTATTAATGGTTCCATAAAAGATCATATGATTTTAAATGTGTGTACTATTGGTGACATGCATGCAGCATGATACTCACCACATCACTGATGGACATCTTTACCAAACATCTGAAACAATTCTGTGAAGATAGTGCCTTACTGCTGTCAAGAGGAGGAAGAAGAAACTCGCATTTCTATGGCGCCTCTCGAGATAAAAACCACGAGGCACTTCACAAAAACAAAAAATATAAAAAAGCATTTAGAAAATGATTGAAATATATTTAAAATGAGCAAGAAATAGTCAATTGTGATTAAAAAATGTTAAGAAAGGGAGAGGGTGAACAGGAAAGAAGGAAATCAGTGGATCCTGAGGAAGGTGGAATAGGTGGGGAGAGCAGAATAAAGAGAGAGAGGTGAAGAAGGTCATACAAAAGCCAGCTTGAACAAGTGAGTCTTCAGCTGCTTTTTAAAGGAGACCATCGCAATTGCTTAATTGCTTATTTTTGCTCATTTTAAATATATTTTTAAACATTTTCTAAATGCCTTTTTTATATTTTTACATTTTTGTTTTTGTTTTTCTGAAGCACCTCGTGATTTTTACCTTGAGAGGCGCTATAGAAATTATATTTTCTTCTTCTTCTTCTACTATAATTCATATATTGTTTTCACACTACTGTCTCTTGTTTGTGTTGGTATGATAATTTGGCTGTTGCGCTCATTTAATTTTTATCTTATCTGTACAATGTTTTTGTGAACTGGAATACGAGTGCGGAATGAAGACGTTCACGTTTAAGCGGAAGCAGAACAGGCCTGTGGGTGGCGCTGTGTGACCGGAAGGCCGCTAACCGGAAGTCCACGCAGAGAACTCTCCAGAAAGGATTCGAATCACATTCTCGGAGGCTCCGTCGTGAACACGAGGTAAATAAACGTTTACGCAACATAGACGCATTAGGAATTCATATCCACGATAATTATCAGCCTATCAGCCTTTTTATGAAGACTTTATCGACTTGTGGTTGGTATCTTAATTCCTTCGCGGCGTTTCGGCTAGCGCGGCCTGGAGATGTAGCTAAACCACACACCATGAGGATTTGAGGTAGTGCATTTATTTAAATCTTAGATCAAAAACTGGCTTTATTATGGCGTAACTCTAGTTTTAAATCGTGTTTGAGAGTTTGGTTCCGCAGTCTGACTGTACTTGGTAAGATTTGCTGAATTGAATTGACTAAATCTACATACAGGCCGGCATGATTAGTTTAGCGATCGAAATGCGAATGAATCCGTTCCGTTTTCCCCCGAGCTGTCTTGTATTGCCAGGGATGACAACTCTCGCGCTTTGAGCTTGAAACAAACGCATCCGACCCTCTTCACACGCTCTTACGCGCCAAATAAAAGATCGTTTTATCGGTCTCGCGCTGAAGAGTCACCCCCCCATCCCCCAGCTCTCACGGCCAGCAGATGGCGGGTGAGCCGGTGTCTTTCACAACACCCGCTCTGGAAAAGTTGGCAGCCTGTACAGTTCATATTTTTGTAAAGTTTGATTCATGTGTATAAACGTTTTCTCAGCGGTTTTAGTTGGCCTCCAGTCATTCATAGGTGTTCCAAGCATAGCTCTAAGGATCTGAGCATACCTTTTAATTGAATATTCATGACTACACATTTTAAAATCAACTTGTGCTTTCTTCTGTGGTTCTTTATTGCAGATTTTCAACCATGGTTAAAATTTTTGTGGGGAATCTGCCCCGAGAAGCTACAGAGGATGAAATCAAGGCGCTGTTTGCAGAGTATGGCACGGTCACGGAATGTGCCATCATCAAGAATTTTGCCTTTGTCCACATGGAGGATCGGAAGGCTGCTACTAAAGCGATCAAGAATCTTCACCTGCACAAGCTCCATGGTACACCCATCAACGTAGAGGCCAGCCATGGGAAGAACCAGGGCTCAGTCAAGCTGCATGTAGCAAACGTAGAGAAGGGGTGTGACGACGAGCTTCGTGCTCTGTTTGAGGAGTACGGCACGGTCACAGAGTGTGCCGTTGTGAAGAACTTTGCTTTTGTGCACATGCCCAACTATGACGAGGCCATGGATGCTCTTAAGGGTCTGGATAACACTGCTTTTCAAGGTAAGGGAGGGCTATTATATGTGAATAAATGCAAATGGTACCAAAAATGATTTGTCTGTATTTAAAATTTGCTTTCTTTCTAGACAAACGCATCCATGTTCAAGTTTCTAAGAGTCGTCCCAGATATGAAGAGCCTGAAGACTACCCTCCTCCCCCGCCAGATAGGGGCGGCTACTGGCCTCCACGTTACCCTGGAGACCGGCATGAGCCTCCCCCACCTGGCTACTTGAGGGGCCGCCCTATGCCCCCAGGTTACCCCGCCCCTCCTTTGCCACCCCCTCCCCCCAGACGAGCTCTGTATCCAGAGCGTCCCTATGAAGGGGAGAGGGTCAGATACAGTGTGGTAGATTACTATGAGAAGTATAGAGCCCGTCCGTATGGCATCCCCCCATATGAGGACCAGCGTTCTGGCGCCCCGCCTCCTCCGCCTCCACCCCCAGCCGTCGTTAGAGACCGTCTTATGACCTCGCCTCTTGACCCGTATGAGCGTCGCCCCCTTCCACCACCACCACCTCCTCCTCCGTCATCGTACTACGCTCGAGACCGCAGCCCCATCCGGAGGGCGCCTAGCACACCGATGCCTCCTGCTAGTAATGGCTACTCCTATGAGCGTTCAGCTTATGGAGTTCCACGTGCAAGAGACCCCTACGCTGACCGGCTGCCTCCGCCGCCCACACGCTACGCTTATTAAGCCAGACGTCGGCATTTGAAGGTGAGAATAGATCTGAGAGAAAGTGATCTTCATAAGATGTCTTTTCGTTCTTCTAATGGCAGAGGCAGCTCGACTTTCGCACGTGTTTTAGAGCAAATGGGGTTAAGGAGACGAAAGCGTCATGGTGCAAAAGCGCACGTCAAAGCATGGTCCACTTCCTCGGATTATCTGGGAGAGAAATGGGCCCCAACGTCAAACAAAAAGTCGAAATGAGTGATGGAACGACGTGCCCTTTCACCAGATGCAAGTAGCTTATTTGTCTTATTTGTTCTTTTTTCAGGCTTGTTGTCCGACTCCGTCGCCGCTCGCCGCCTCCTGATGCACGTGACTATCCTCTTCCTGTCTGGCTGAGCGCGTTACGTTTCTCTGCGCCGCTCACAAGAAGAACACCGTTCTTGACAACGATGTCGGTTTATTTGTTTTTATTTAGGACATTTTTACACCTAACTGTTTTTGTGTATAATTGCTGTTGTACTTTGTACTTTTATTGGTTGACGTCTGAATTGGGCATCTTTTATTTCTACTATTTCGTTTTGGTCACTTTTAGTGATGTGTGTGACTCTAGAAGGCTAGATACTAGCATCATAAAGCCGAAACTTGATTTTGACGTAAAATGCACGTTGGTTCCATCATTAAGTTTTTTTCTAAACTCAAACTTCTGTAGCGTGACTGTGGCAAATAAAGCTGATAAAATGTAGGAGTTAGACTAACGCACGTAGCTGTCAACTAGAAAATGGATGCAGTGCGTCTTCGATGTTTGTCAAACGTCCAATAAAACTAATCTGTGGAGTGATTGTTCACAAATGGAGTAAAACTGCTCAGCGCTTCAATCCTCCCACCACTGTAAAACCGTTGGAAACCTGAATCATTCCAGAATCTTCCTAA
Organism: Nothobranchius furzeri; assembly: GCF_043380555.1. Taxonomy (NCBI): domain Eukaryota; kingdom Metazoa; phylum Chordata; class Actinopteri; order Cyprinodontiformes; family Nothobranchiidae; genus Nothobranchius; species Nothobranchius furzeri. The sequence continues at coordinate 89,284,403 of NC_091743.1, forward strand.
ACATTCAGGCAGTCGCAATCACCGCCGATTCCCCCTCCTTTTAAAAATGAAAGCGCATTGAAGTGTGAGATTGAAAAAGGACCTTTTAGGTGTTTCATTCATGACAAGGGTGACCTACAGGCTGATGGAGACCTGCGCAGCGAGCAGGTAAGTCAAGGGTGAGGTTGGTACAGACGCAATCTGTTGACAGTTTACTTGTGTTACAGTTAAAATGTGGCTTAAAGGTTGAGTTTAGTTATTAAAAAAAACAAGTTTAAAGAGATTTAGGTTAGTAGTCTGAACTGACTGGTCCACTGCACAGATGGGTTCCAAAACAATCATATTAAACAATAAAAATTTTAGATTGTGATTCTGTTAGATGAAAATCACTAGCATGCATGATCAGATGTGATCCTTGTCATTTATTTGTTGCTGTTAAAACGAGCCATTAAAGCTGGGAGGGACTATTGGAAAAGTAGGATGTCTTAAGGAAGGCCCTGCATTTCTCTCCTCTGATTGGCTAGAAGAACTCTCTTACGATTGGCTATTTCATTTCATCCTGCCACCAAGCAAACTCTTCCCTCGCTAAAGGCTCTGTCCTGCCACTAGCAGAACAGCTGTTCTAGAGAGCTTTGTGAAGAAAATGCTGTAATCATTATTTTCTGCAACATGCTCTAGAAACTAAAACATTAGGAACTATTAATGAGTCAGAATCAGAAAAAGGTTTATTGCCATTGTCGGTGAACAAACAATTCACAAACTAGGAACTTGCTTCGGTACTAACGTGCTACATATAACATGAATAATATAATTAAAAGTAGAATAAAATATAATAAACTAGCATAAAACTTTGCTATTAAAAAGACAGGTAATGGTAACATGGCCGATAACGTGACGTTATGTCAAGTACAGAAGACGAGCATGGTTGTGTGTTTATAAGCTGTTCACAAGTCTAACGGCAGATGGGTCTCGTAGCGTGTTGCCTTTCAAGCATTGAGGTCGTCTTACTAAAGTAGAATACATAGGCTAAACAAATGTGTGCCTTATGTGCAAGATACACAGGGTATCCGCGGGTCCTTAAAAAGTCTTGAATTAGCTTTTCCAAATTTAAGGCCTTAAAAATCCTTAAAAATGACAAATAATCCTTAAATACAGTTTCCAGAGGTCTTAAATTACCAAAGACCTAATAAACAAGATTCTTTTATTTCTATAGGATTTTAGTGAATTTCTAGTTAGTGTTCAGCAGTTTTTGTGGACGATGTTGGCGTAAGCGGAACCGTACACATGCAGTTGGTTGTGAAAGGGAGCTATTTTTAGATGAGCACGCTAGCTGGTTAAGCTAGTGGGAGTGTGCGCCATGGAGAAGTGGAAGTTTAATGGTAACTGGATGGCTAATCCCACGATCGCGGCGCGGTTAACACCGGTTCCAGGCAATAGCTGAAAATTAAAGCTTAAATTTAATTATCAAAATGATAAATGACCCGCACTTGTATAGCGCCTCTCAGAGTAAGGACTCCAAAGTGCTTTACACTACAGTGTATCGTTCATCCATTCACACACTGATGGTGATGAGCTACGATGTAGCCACAGCTGCCCTGGGGCGCACTGACGGAGGTGCCACCGGTCCCTCCGACTACCACCAGCAGGTAAGGTGGGTTACGTGTCATGCCCAAGGACACAACAGCAGAATTCTCTGTCCGGAGCCGGGATCGAACCTGCAACCTTCCGATTACTGGACTACCCACTCAACCTGTCGAGCTACTGCTGCCCTGCTTAAATAGCTTAAATTTGGTCAAAGTGGCCTTAAAAAAAGGTCTTAAAAAGTCTTAAATCTGGCTACCTTAAACCTGCAGATACCTTGATACATGAAATATAATAAAACTACTACTTTGCCCAGGTGTGTGCTACAGGTCTGTTCCTATTCCAGGCTAGTGCTTGCTCTGTAATCGGAAGGTTCCAGGTTCAAGCCCCCACTCCGGAAGTTGCTGTCGTGTCCTTGGGCAAGACACGAAACCCACCTTACCTGCTGGTGGTGTTCAGAGGGACCAGTGTATGGCAGTATTGCTTCTGTCCGTGTGCTTCAGGGCAGCTGTGGCTATGATGTAGCTGATCACCACCAAGGTGTGAATGTGTGTATGAATGAATGACTGCATTGTAAAGCACTTGGCTCCAGGACGCTAGATGGCGCTATATCAAATACAGGCCATTAACCATTTATGAAAGTTAAGATATAACCTAATAAGATGACAAGAGTCATCTCAGTGACCTAAACACAGTAAACATTAATACAGTTGAGTTCATTAAGCCAATCAGTAACAAGTTTCCTATATAAGGAACCCAGCAGGTTGCATCGAGTCACTGACTAGTGTCAGAGTCTTTACAGCAATTATCTTACTAAGCAAGCATGCGGCAACAGTGGAGAGGAAAACTCCCTTTTAACTCATTCACTGCCAGCGTTCCTCACCGTTTTTACTGTTTTTAAGAGTCACAGAACGTTGCGCGCTTGGATGATGTTGACGCCAAAACAAAGAGACTCACCTCCTACGCCAGGAAGAGTCAGCGCGTTTCAAGCTTTATCCGTTCTTTCGTAATCCGTTGTTGAATTGTGATCGGCAGAAGCTTTTCCGGTTCGCGCCTCACTTGTTTTTTACAGCAGCGGCCCAAAACAATCTAACACATGGATGTTCTGCTTCCTGATCACGTGATGTGTGACGTATGCGGATGAAGATCGGCTTTGGAGCCGAGATGTTTGTTCTTACATTGCTGGGGCTCGTCCGACGCCCACACAGTAAAAAAAATGCAAATGGCGACTTTTGTTGTCATTGGCAGTAAATGAGTTAACAGGAAGAAACCTCCAGAGGATCCCGGCTCAGTATAAGCAGCCATCCACCATGACTCACTGGGGATGGAGAAGACAGAGCAGATGCTCACCCCATAAAGCTTGGTTTATGCTTGACGCGTTCACTTTCCGCTTGGTGATGCGGCTCGTGGATGGAACGCGCTTCACAACTCGCAGCGTTTATGGTTCATGCGGCTCGTCTCTGCGGTGAGCCAATATTCTCCCAAACTGTAGGGGGCAGCATGGAGCTCTACGGCATGCATCCAACACTACACCATAGTAGAAGTAGAAATTACTGTTTACAACATGGCATTCCAGCATTTTTAACAGCGTCCTCGTCTTTTCCGACAGTGCGAGCTATTTCTCTCCAAGAATTATTAACAACATGTTGATCACGGTGATCTCTGAGAGCTGAATCATACAAATGTCTGTATTTACCAACCTCTGCCATACTAGTTCTTGCCGGTCCGCCATGTTTTTCTGCGTCCGACCGTCCGCGTGGTTTGAAAATTTCCTAGGTGCGCTGTGTGGAAAGTTTGGTCCGTGCGGAGGCGCGGTGGAGGGGCGTGGTTGTTAAAAGGATGCAAAATGACGCAACTTTTCCGCGTGGAGCTGTGCGGACCTCACGCGTCAAGCATAAACCAACCTTTAGCCACACACAAAATATACCAAGTAGTATTTCTTTGGCTACATTATTTCTTATTAGATATTTTATTTTATTAGAATGCGTCTAATTCAACATAAACTAGTAGTAGCATGTTCAATGTTAACAAAAGCAAAATGTTAATGTCGGGAGAGGGAGAATGTTAAGTGGTTGGCAGCAATGTGCCAGCTGACAGCCCCCTGTATGAGGCCACCACAGCTCAGCAGTACACCAGTGCAGCTTCTTCTGGGGAGAAAAACACTTCAGAGAGAAAATAAAGTTAACAGTTGAAGTGTCAAAAATAGGGAAATTAGAGAGTAGTGGTAGAAGAAAGTAGTCGAGTGTGGAAAGTGGCCAGTGTGTCCTCCAGCAGTCTAAGCCTATAGCAGCATAACTACAGAGATAACTCTGGATAATCTAGCCTTTTAGATGGAGGCAGGGCAAGGGAGAGTCGTCTTTACTGACTGTACACTCCACCTCCCTCTACTCCCCCACTTGTCCAGATTTGGGCTAACATCAGATTTTAACCGTAAGGTCTATCCAAAAAAAGTCTTAAAAGTAGACACGCTGACCTCAATGCTGGGGACTGGAGCCATCAGATTCAGTCAATACAAGTCCTTCTAAAAAAATTAGCATATTGTGATAAAGTTCATTATTGTCTGTAATGTACTGATAAACATTAGACTTTCATATATATTAGATTCATTACACACAACTGAAGTAGTTCAAGCCTTTTATTGTTTCTAATATTGATGATTTTGGCGTACAGCTCATGAAAACCCAAAATTCCTATCTCAAAAAATTAGCATATTTCATCCGACCAATAAAAGAAAAGTGTTTTTAATACAAAAAAAGTCAACCTTCAATTAATTATGTTCAGTTATGCACTCGATACTTGGTCGGGAATCCTTTTGCAGAAATGACTGCTTCAGTGCGGCGTGGCATGGAGGCAATCAGCCTGTGGCACTGCTGAGGTGTTATGGAGGCCCAGGATGCTTCGATAGCGGCCTTAAGCTCATCCAGAGTGTTGGGTCCTGCGTCTCTCAACTTTCTCTTCACAATATCCCACAGGTTCTCTACGGGGTTCAGGTCAGGAGAGTTGGCAGGTCAGTTGAGCACAGTAATACCATGGTCAGTAAACCATTTACCAGTGGTTTTGGCACTGTGAGCAGGTGTCAGGCCGTGCTGAAAAATGAAATCTTCATCTCCATAAAGCTTTTCAGTAGATGGAAGCATGATGTGCTCTAAAATCTCCTGATAGCTAGCTGGACCAACACCAGCAGCTGACATGACACCCCAGACCATCACTGACTGTGGGTACTTGACACTGGACTTCAGGCATGTTGGCATTTCCCTCTGCCCAGTCTTCCTCCAGACTCTGGCACCTTGATTTCCGAATGACATGCAAAATTTGCTTTCATCCAAAAAAAGTACTTTGGACCCAGTGGCGGCGCCAGGGGGGCACTATATCTACCCCTGGATTAGTCATAGCACCCCCACGTAAATATTATTTTATTTCTTTTTTACAATTAATTTTAATTTAACGTGTGGATGTGATAATATTTAACACACAAAACAAAAATACTCAGTAAATTATCATATAGATAGTAAAAACTTAAACCAAAACAGGAAATGGATGTTAACCTTTGACCTCATTTTCCACCTGTGAACGAGTGAAAGGTAGAGCTAGCGGTAAAATGGATCAGTGTTTGTTGCCCACATTTCCACGGGTTCAGTCAGACACGAATGAATGTTTGAAAGTGATCTCAGACCCACAAAAACCTACGGATCTGGATGAAGAGAGTCAACCCTCAACCGCCGCAGCAGTCCAGGGTTTTGCCGCTGGAAATGCTAACACTAACGTTAGCTAACCTTGCAACACTATAGATGGTTTTCTGTGTGGCTGTATGTGTTTATGATTTCATGGACAAGTCAGCGATTGTTCATATGTTTATGATGTATATTAATGATGGTTTCAGGTGTTGTGCACGCATGTGTATCTGCTAGTTTTGAAGGTGTTTTAGAGAACAATAGGTACACACGACCACTTCCTTCATAGCACCCTCAATAAAAAGACTGGCTCCTTCATAGAACCTGCTGAAAAAAATTTCTGGAGCCGCCACTATTTGGACCACTGAGCAACAGTCCAGTGCTGCTTCTCTGTAGCCCAGGTCAGGCGCTTCTGCCGCTGTTTCTGGTTCAAAAGTGGCTTGACCTGGGGAATGCGGCACCTGTAGCCCATTTCCTGTACACGGTGGCTCTGGATGTTTCTGCTCCAGACTCAGTCCACTGCTTCTGCAGGTCCCCCAAGGTCTGGAATCGGTCCTTCTCCACAATCTTCCTCAGGGTCCGGTCACCTCTTCTGGTTGTGCAGCGTTTTCTGCCACACTTCTTCCTTCCCACAGACTTCCCACTGAGGTGCCTTGATACAGCACTCTGGGAACAGCCTAGTCGTTCATAAATGTCTTTCTGTGTCTTACCCTCTTGCTTGAGGGTGTCAATGATGGCCTTCTGGACAGCAGTCAGGTCGTCAGTATTACCCATGATTGTGGTTTTGAGTAATGAACCAGGCTGGGAGTTTTTAAAAGCCTCAGGAATCTTTTGCAGGTGTTTAGAGTTAATTAGTTGATTCAGATGATTAGGTTAATAGCTCGTTTAGAGAAGCTTTTCATGATATGCAAATTTTTTGAGATAGGAATTTTGGGTTTTCATGAGCTGTACGCCAAAATCATCAATATTAGAAACAATAAAAGGCTTGAACTACTTCAGTTGTGTGTAATGAATCTATTATATATGAAAGCCTAATGTTTATCAGTACATTACAGAAAATAATGAACTTTATTACAATATGCTAATTTTTTTTGAGAAGGGCCTGTGCAACAGTGACAAATGCAACAAGATTTATTATGTGTTCACATGTTATGTTTTTCGTATTTTATGGGGAAAAAAACTTAAAACCTGTATGCTGCAAAAAAGGACAAAATGGTTATTATAGCACTAAGTTCACATTTTCTTCAAAAATTTAAGTCAGCTTATCTATTTGTGACACAATGGCTTGCTGCTAAGTGCAATGGCCAATCGTAGGAGAGCCCTTTTAGCCAATCAAAGGTGAGAAAAGTGGGACCTTCCTTGGACATCCTACTTTTCCAATAGCCATGCCCTGGGCCTCACTAACAAATGAAAAGCTGCCATACATAGGCACCACCCATCCCACCGATCACCACTGGCAGGCAAGGAGGGTGAAGCGTCTTACCCAAGGACGCAATGACCATGACAGGTGGAATTCGAACCTGCAGTCCTCTGGTTATGGGGCAGGTGCTTGACTCCTGCCATCATCGTTATGATCTACGTCAGTGTAGGAAGTTAACATGAACTACTTAACAGCAGGGGTACAAATTAACATAAAAATAGGATCAGGTTCTCTTTGTGCTGCAAACTGCTTCTAGGACGTGACAATTTCTGCAGTTAACGGAGCTAGACATGAAATCACACACGGTTTCAGTGTAAAACCTCCCTGTAATTTTCTAAATAGTAGTCCATTGCAGTGATGCAATTTTATATCTATGTAAATTACATCAATACAAGTGACCTAACGACCTGTTTACTCCCAGCGTGGTTCCAGAAGTGCAGCGGTGTGTTTTTACTACTTTAATCCTGGCAGTGGAGAGGAACAACATCATATACGACATCAAACAGCAATATCAAAAGTGATTTCCTTCTTTTTCGTTTAATGGTGGATTGCATAAACAAACAGTGACCTTTGAAGTCTTGAGGGATCTTGTGATCTCACGAAGCAAGCAAGGAGGAATGGCAGAAGTCTCAAGGGATTTAGTGATCACGCAAGTCAAGCAAGGAGCACAGCCAGGAGTCCGTGCCGCTGCCAAGACGCCTGGTGTGAAAAGGTCCTCTTTGAAAATTCAAGTAAAACATTCCGCTGTCGTTTCTTTAGCTGATTCTGATGCCTCCAGTGTGAAACCGGGGTCAGGGGGAGACCAGACACCCTGTGGAGAAAACTCATTTTAGTCGATTATATCCACGATCTCATTCATTTGGTCACTACCCAAAGCTCGTGACCATAGGTGATGGTTGGAACATAGATTGACCGGTAAATCGAGAGATCAAGTCTAAATAGTCCAAAGTTGATGCTCAAGCTGTTTTAAAAAGACGCCGCCATCTTTGTTGTTTCGCCCCGTTGCAGCAACATTTTCCCCACCAAACCGTTATGGCACTGTGAATGGCTCACAAAACCAATATGGCGCTCCAAGACACAAAAATAATCAGGTCTGCTGCTATGGAGTGTGGCCAGACCAACCTACTGAGAAAAATCCCTTTGTTTCTGCTATAGTCTTTCTAGATTTCTTAGCTAATTGACCCCTACATCTAATGAAAATCTTAACCTCTCCCAAAACAACCAGAAGGATCCAATGTACATGTTTATTGTAAAGGAGTGGACAAGCTAAATCCCTAACTTGTCAGAGGCTTTGGTCCACATTCTGTCTTATAACTATTGAAAATAAATACAGGACGATCTGAGTGAGATGTCCTCGCTATTTTCAACCTTTTGTTACCAGCAGGTCCATAAAGACCCTGGTGGATATTTAGTCACTAATTAATCATCTAAACTCCACCAACTTATGCAGCCGAAGATTCAAATATGCTTATTGAAAACCATATTAATGTACTCCCACTGTTGACATTCAACTGTCAAGAACAAGTATATTTCTACATCTGTGGCATAATCATGGTGTGTTTTTTGAATAAACACATTCTAGAATATGATCGTCCTGCATCCCCGAGACTTGAAATGGAAACAGGTTTACTTGTAGCACAAATCAGCATGATGATTGTTTTTCTGTTGTCACCCATCTGTGAAGTGAGTTCAGCCATCAGTATTCAGATCCATTCTAAGGGCTGGAATATACTTGCTTTTTAACCTCTGATTGGCGCAGACAGCGGGCTGCATCTTCGTTCACATACTTGCTTCAGCACGACACTGCACTGCGTTGGAGAACTGGACAATTCCGCTAGGGGGCACAGTAGAGTACGATAGACTCGTTAGAGAGTCGGGTATAGGGGGTACAACCAAAACAAACATGGCATCAGTAGAAGAGATCAGCAACTGCTTAATTTTGAGATGACAGCAGAGGTATTGTACATAGTACAAAAGACCACTAAACATGAGATGGAGTGACCAAAACCCTCGTTTTGTCAACTCTGCCTAAATGCGTCACATTAACTTCGAGGTACGCGCACAAATGACGCTTCACATCAGTGTAATTTATGCGAAGCAGCCGTTTTAAACACGAGTACCTGTCGGCAAACAGCAAGTGTATTTCCAGCCTTATGAGGTTTGGAGAAATCAGCCAGTAGATTTACAAGAACAGGACTTTGATTTGTTTATTTATTTGTTTTAAATTATTTTAGATGTTTATTCTGTAGACAGTACATTATGCTGCTGTATTCTGATTTGCATGAGTAAAATGTAACATGGACTCAATTTCTTCATAAATTACCTCCATATAATAAAAGTTCTGCTTTGTTACGGTTGTGATTGTTCTTTTTTGCTTAACGGACTTCTAAGTTTCAGTCATATTTGTTCTTACAGACAAGCATTTAAGGTTTACTGAATACTAAACAAACTTATCATCAACGAGCCCACGTTGTCATTTTTTAAAGGTGAGGTTCAAGTGCAAAAGACAGGATTACATCAGATTCGAAGCGCCGCAAAGCGGATTGCTCACAAGGTTTGCGCGCTATCCGCTGCGCCTTTGTTCAATCAATCAATCAATTTTATTTGTAGAGCACCTTCCACAACGTTATCAGACGCCCAAGGTGCTGAACAGCATCATCATAAAAACATTCCCAGTACCTGGGCATAAGAGCAAGATAAAAACATAAAATCATAAAATAACAAGCAAGTAGTATTACAAATACAGAGAGGTAACGGAATGAGACTATTCAATGAAAAGCAAATGGTGAACAAAATAAGATCAAGCATCCTGGTCAAAAAGAAGAAGTATTAAAAACCATAATGTCAGGGCAATTCAATGAACCCTAGCGCTGAAAAGCTATCAAGTAGAAATGAGTCTTTAGGCGAGACTCAAAGACTTGAAGGGACAGCGCCTGCCTAATGCTCAATGGCAATTCATTCCAACAGAGTTGGAGCCAAAACAGAAAATGCACGATAACCCCTCGATCGATATTTCGACCGGGGGACCACCACACGTCCCTGCTCGACTGAGCGAAGAGACCGAGATGGAGCATACTTGTGCAAAAGTGCAGTAATGTAAGAGGGGGCACTGCCCTGGAGGGCCTTATAAACAAGAGTTAAGATCTTAAATTTAGCTCGATATTGCACCGGGAGCCAGTGCAGAGTGGTCAGCACTGGAGTAATGTGATCTCGGCATCTAGTACCGGTCAGGAACCTAGCCACTGAGTTCTGTACAAATTGGAGCCGTGCAACTGTGCACTGGGCCAGACCGGCATACAGAGCGTTACAGTAGTCCAGCCGGGACAGGACGAAAGCATGCAACACAGACTCCAGATGAGCTCTGGACAGCAGAGGCCTGATCCTGGATAGTCGTTTCAGGTTAAAAAAAACAGGACCTCACCACTGTATTTACGTGAGTGTCAAGATTAAGTGAGGAGTCAATTTTTATCCCCAAATTACTATTTTCTTTTCAGAGGGGGTCAATGGGCCAAGGTCAATATCAGCACCTGAGCCATTTCTTCTGCCAGGACTAAGTATTATGACTTCCGTTTTGCTCTCATCAGGCGAGAATTTTCGATTCTGCTCGCCAGGGCCGGCTTTGCAGACAGGCGGCCGCCTGGGGCGCCATCTGATGGATAGGGAGCAAAATTACAACAAAAAAAAAACAAAGAATAAAAAAAAAAAAAAAAAAAAGTTTATTAAATTTATGTTTGTTATATGAAATGCACTCTCTACATACTCAAAATTCCTCTCTGAAATGACATGAAATTAAAAATCAATATTTAAATTCTAATGATCTGGCTGCATGACGAGCTCCCGCTTGGGCCACCGCTCCAATGCATTTGACCGTTAAGGGTGCCGTACATCACGTGCGTGGGCAGCACTGTAGAAGGACATCCTGTTGTCGTCGCGTTTAAACTTTTGATATTTTACAATGAAAAGAACACCTAAAGCCTGGTTTATGCTTCTCCGTCTGCGTCAGTGCGGAGACACGCAACGCCATTATCCGTCCTTGCGTAGGGCTCCGGCAGGCACGCAAGTACGTACGGAGTCGAGCCCACTTTACATCCGCCGAACGAGACGGATTACGCAAGCTTGTGATTGGTCAGGACGCCGCTGTTGTTTACAGCGCCGCCATTGCAAAGAGGGCCGAGGATAACTAGCGGCAGACACAGAGAAGCTTGAAGAATACCTCGCGAAAAAACTCTAAAAATATGAACATTTAATTCTCCCGTGACTGGAGGAGTGAAAAGATGCGCAGCAAGCGTTTTATTTGTGGACGGAAATGACAGGAAACGTGGGTTTAGAGGTGGGGAGCGCATGAAGAGGTGGGAGAATGAGAGACAAATATGTCCGTGTTAAAAGTCTCTTATATACACAAAAAACACAATATAAACACGATCTTGGACCGATACATGACAGGATACCACAGAACAGCGCTACGCCCTCTGGTGTCCTGCCGGGGAATTGCTTTGCAACACTCTCCAGGAGACGGAGAAGTATGAGAGCTAAACGCTTCCGTCAATCCGTGCGTGTCTGTCCCTTGCGGAGCTGACGGAGAAGCATAAACCAGGCTTAAGCCATCGGGATCAGCATTCCGAAAGCGAAGGAAGGAGGAAGAAAAAAAAACGGGCCCAAAGCAGAGGTATGTAGACTTTATAAATTTGGCAAAGGAACTTTTTGCATTACAATTTTAGCTAACTGCCTCTCCTGCCACACACGGTCCACGGACGGACCCTCGCTAGCTGTTTACGTACACAATACAGTATCTCATAACTATAACCAATTAATTTTACTTGTGAATCGTCGTGTCCAGATGCAGTGAGACAATATCTGCAGGCTTTTTTATTGAAAACTATCTAAAATGTCAGTCGGTACGAAGAGAAACTGTTAGGAAAACAAGACGCAGATTTTTTGCTTGATGCAGCCATGACAGAAGATAGATGTCAGCTTGTCTGAACCTAAATGGAACGAAAATACACACGTTTCTGTCCTCAAGTTCAGTTTTGGAATGAAACTGTAGAAGTTATTCTTTGTTATGAGTGACAGATCAGGGTCTCATCGGTCTCTTGGGGTCCAAGTCCTCTGATCTCAGCTGTGATGTGGTTCATTAAACCCGTGTCCATCACTGGTGTGGAAACAGGACCACAGCTGCACGTCTCTCTGGATGGAGGCACCGCCAGCACATCAAAGTCCACCTCAAAGCTGGCTTTGGCCTCCCCAGACTCACGCAGGATCAGCATCTCGTATTCCCCAAACCGGATCAGAGCCTTGTCGGGGAGATCCATCCTCTCCAGGAATCCCAGAGCTGAGCTGTTCACACAAAGTCTCCCTCTCTGGCTCAGGTTCTGGATGGAGAACAGCAGGTCTGGGTTCTGGGGCAGACGGTAGGCGATAAGGGCCAGCTGTTTGCGGGACACCCGCGGGTCAACCAGGGAGTAGGAGCAGGACTGGGTGTCCCGGCCCAGTCTGACTGGATCATCCGCTGAGTGTCTCCTCCTGGTCCCCACTGGGAGTAAACCATAAAGGTCTTTAGAGATCTGCAGAGGGTGGTAGAACTTTATGTGGAGACATGTCAGCAGGTCCTCCTCTGTCTCCATAGTCTGAGACATGCTCATCATGAAGGTCTGATGGAACCGGTCAAGAGACCAGAAGTGATGAAATCCTGTCAGAACACAGAGGGTTTCTAGAGTCAAGCAGCAGTTTGTCTGGTTGGGCAGAACATAAACTAAACTAAAATATCTGGAAGTTTGTTTCTTACCTAAAGATGAAGATAGAGATTCTTTCTCAGCACCAGAAGAGAACCAGAACCAAGAACTAGGTCTAGAGAGAGAGACAGAATTAAGAGTTCAGCTGCTGGCAGCAAAAACAGGAAGAGACTGTTGCCTTGAGACTGTTGGTGTCATCTTCCTCTTTCCCCACCCCTTGACCCAGCTGCTTTCAGGTCCTACTCTGAAAATGGAACAATTACATGTTTCTGTTGGGAAAAAGTACATTTCTATGATTTTCCGCTAGACACTGACAAGCTGTGAGTTTTAACAATTTTATCAGGTGTTCTGTTAGCTTTTGTCATTTCACCATCAGTGGAAATTCTTTAGTTTTTATAAAATAACCCCCACCACTGATCAACTTCCAATTTTTCCTTTGATGTTTCTTCAGTTTTCCTTAAACACATTTATTTCCTAATTCAGTAAAATCTGATTTTCAGCGTGCTGTGTTTAACAAACAGGTCCTTGAACGCATCACAGCAGAGGAATGTCCCGCTTGCTCCCATGAGTTCCAGAGTCTGCAGCGTTTACTGGTTTCTGTTATTCATTAACTCAGACTGGGGGAACCCCCCCCCCCCCCCAAAAAAAAAACATGTTTCAGTCGGGGGGGGGGGGGGGGGTACGACTGAAACTAAATATAAAAACCTAAAATTAAAGATAGAGTAAAAAACATCTGATAAAATCTTGATGTCCGTTCCTATAATTTAATCCAGCTGGTTAAAGGAATTATTTGCAGAAAGGAATAATTCAGATCCCATCGTTAAAAGAAAACATATTAAATAAAAAATCTGAGTCAACGCCCAGGCTTCCTCATACACACACACACACACACACACATACACACACACACACACACACACGCGCGCGGTTGACGTGATGTTTTTGAGACCAAACCACACTAATCTTCTTGAACAAAGTCCAGTAAACATCACAATAGCAAACATCAAACAGTGTCTCAGGTATGAGGACTGGACAGCACCAGCTCTGTGTGGCAAGCACAGGAAATAAAATAACTTAACGGAGGAATTTTTATTTCCCAACCCAATAATGCCAGTGGGCATTCTGATTACCCACAATTTACTAATGCTATATGTTCAAAAGACGCACCGGGACAATTTAGCAGTTTAATTAAAACCAAATGATATTTATAACCCACCAATCAAACTTTATTTATAAAGAGTTTCCCCTACAAAATAATGCAACACAGTGCTTTACAGATTCAAATGACTCTACATAACCCTCGTTCTTATCCCTCCCACACCAATTAAAAGCATTTGGCACAGTTGTACCATACCCCCCCAACTCCTGTACACACATTTGTTTAAGAACATCATTAAAAATTATATAGAACTGGGTTCAGGTGATCCAAATATGGTAGGGCAAGGAAATGCCATCACGGGAGCCTTCTGCCCCGGCAGCAGCAGGCCAACCACAGCAGCTGAGGTACCAACACTGAGTGACAAGGGGAGGGAGGGCATAGGCCCCACCTCCACCCAAGCACTACCCGGAGAGTACCCAGGTATCAACAGTTTACCACTGCCCCCGAGGCAGAGGGCCCCCACGGAGGAACCACTGGAAGAAAGTTTAATATAAGTTGAAATATAAAAATAACTGTAGATAACATAATAGTAAATGTAAGTAAGTAACTAATTAATTTAAATGTAATGGATATTACAATAATAAAGATGTGCAATAAAACTGTGGTAAAATGTTATCAATTAAAATACGCATGCAAAGCAAGTAATCTACCATAATAAATAAAAGCTAAGCTAAAAAGGTGAGTCTTGAGCCCGCTCCTAATACATGGACGTTTCTCTCTGCGGCCCCGGGGCCCTCCAGCAGCCTGTTCCAGAGGCGAGGGCCATAAAACTGGAAAGACGCCTCGCCACGATCATGTGTCCAGACTTCAGCGATAACCAGGAGACCGCTGCCAGTGGAGCGCAGAGGCCACGGGGCTTTATATGGTTGTAACGTTGGGAACGGCCAAGACGGTTATTGACCACAGCAATGTCAGAGGTCAAATAGACCATCGGGTGTCCAGCAGCTACCTCTGATAGGAATGTTGTTTTCTTCGCTGTATCAAAACAATTCCAGGCTTAACCAACCCTGGCAGCACATCCAGAAAGTAGCCTCAATAAATTCCTCCTCCTGACTCCCTTATCTGAGCTGCAACTCCAAGGTCCATGCAGAAGAAGAGACTTTTACTCCTTATAAAAGGATTTTTCAATCTACAGGTTTTCAATCATATTCTGTGTTATCAAATCAAATCAACTTTATTTATAAAGCGCTTTCACATGCCCAAAACGGACAAACAAAGCGCTGTACACCAATAACAAGCACAACAATAAAACAGACCTATAACCATTTAAAATAGGATAAGAAATCTCGAGTACAAGTTCACAATCCGTATCAGTCCTGTTTCCAGAATCACATCCAGACACATTCAAAGCGACGCTGCCCACGCAATCCCAACTTCAATGTCCAAACGCCAGCGAGAACAGATGTGTTTCTAGTCGGCTTTTAAAGGTCTCCAGTGATTTGGCCTGCTTTACGTCGGCTGGTAGCTCATTCCAAAGACTTGGTCCGAGCACTGAAAAGGTACGTCTCCCACGAGACTTCAGGCTGTACCTGGGCACGGTTAGTAGTCTCTGGTCAGCTGACCTAAGGGAACGCACCGGGACATGTCGGTGGATGATGTCAGAAAGGTATTTAGGTGCCCCTGAGTTTAAAGCCTTAAACACAACCAGGATGACCTTAAACCTGATGCGATAGGAGACAGGGAGCCAATGCAAGTCACGTAGGACTGGTGTTATATGTTCAGACCTCCTGGTAGATGTTAACAACCGAGCAGCCGAGTTCTGAACCGCCTGGAGGCGTGCTAGTGGAGCTTGCCTAAGCCCCGCATATAGTGAGTTGCAATAATCCAGCCTGCAGGTAACAAAGGCACGGATCACAGTTTCCAAATGACTACGTGACAGACATGACTTAATGTTCGCTGCGGCGTGGATGAAAGAAGCGAGATCGCACGATTCCGTTCACTTGAGCCTCAAATCTGAGCTCTGCGTCCAACTTTACCCCTAGGTTAGTGACCACCGCCTTCTGATGCGGTGCCAATGTGGAAAAATCAAGCCCTTGGTCACCTCCATGGTGTCATCTACCATGAATGTTCCACCTAAAGTGATTTAATGATCAATTAATTATCAGTTACGTTCACATAATAACATCAGTGTATTAACAAATGAATGTTTAACAGACTTACTCCATATATTAAGTGAAATAAGCTTTCTAAGCATCACAGAAAGGGGAGTGCCTGAGGGTCTTGGTGAACACCTACACTCATTTATCAGATCTGATTGGTCAAAGTTTATAAATGACCATTTCATTAAAAGTGAACTCACTTCCTGTTTTAGTCAGTCCTGCCAGAGCGCCGAGTTCAGCAAAAGCTCACAGCTCATGCTAAATGACCATTCTACGGCCATGTGATCTTGCTGATCATCTTGTTACTGAACCCTTTCACATGTTCTTTACATGTTTGAGTAAATGTTGTCAAGTAGATAATGATCGTTGGTGCCTGCAGACACTCCAAAAAGTATCCTCGTGAAAAATTCAAAACCAAAATTCAATAAAAACAACCCCGACTTTTCAATCATTTAAACCCTTTTAATGGTGTTTAATGTGTTTTAAGCCCATTCAGTCAAGATTATTCATGTGTTGCATCCTCCAAAACAGATATAAGGTCACAAAGCACGGATAACACATTCTCTCTGCTGGGACCCCCTTGGCTGTGTCCAAGACGAGCAAGGATCCCCAACATGCATACAAATGTGATCATTTACAAACTTGAAACGACCCGCTCGTGTACAGCACTTGACACGACTGTCTATAATCCAGTCCAGTAGCTGGTTTTAGGACCATGCCATCCCTGTAGTAATCCAGGCCTAAGGAACTCCAACCAAATACTGAGTGCTGTACATGCTCATATTTCTCAGTTGGCCAACATTTCTAAAAATCCTTTTTTTCTTTGCATTGGTCTTAATCGATGTTCTAATTTTTACAGATATTGACTTTTGGACTTTCATTAGTTGTCAGTTATAATCATCAAAATGGAAATAATTAAACATTTGAAATGTCCGTGTCTGTGTATAATGAATGAATCCAACATACAAGTTTCACTTTCTGAATGGAATACTGTCATAAATATACTTTGTCATGATATTCTGATTTTACGACCAGTACCTGTAGAAAAGGACAGAAACGCACCGAGCCAGACCTGATGATTAGTTAACAGCATGTGGCCATTAGATGGCGTCACACGTCTGTCCTCTTTCATAGTGAGTCCAGATAGAAAACCAGTTATCAGTTCACAACTCCATTCTTCTCCAGCTCATCCGTCGGCTGCCTCTAGTTTATCTTCTCTCAACAGATGTCTGTACTGATTTACTTTGACTAACTGTTTTTTAACTATTGTTATGGTGTATGTCTTGCAGAAGCTCCCGAAGGTCTTTTTCTGTCTTCTCCATCACCACGCTCCACCCAGAGATGTCAGATCTTCAGACCAGCTACTCCAGAAAGTTCCCCGACTCAGGACCACTGTATATGAAACATCTCTGCTTGTTGTAGAGTTCCTTTCTTCCTTAAACTGTAATTTGCTAATCTCTCAATGGGAAGATTTGCCCACTGAATGGAATGTAATTCTATTGTCAATTAGATTTATCTGCAAAATATGCAGATTTATTATGTACATAAATTCTGCCGATAAAAACTTAATTTTGGCTATTTTATGGCAGCTTTACCAAGACACGATGCTCTACAAGTTTCTTCATGATCCCGAAACGATTTTCAACCTTCTTGAAAAAAGTCTCTGTTGTTCATCAATCAATCAATACTTTATTAATCCCATTGTGCCCACTACAGTACAGAAGCACTTGAATTCAATTCAATTCAATTCAAAGATACTTTATTAATCCCAGAGGGAAATTAGAGTTTCAGTACACACAATTCAGAGATCAGACATACATGGGCAAGACACATGACAAGAATTGGTGACTGTGGTCATTCACAACCCTGAGTCGCGCTACCTTAATAGAGGTCAGAGGGTAACATGAGGATTGGTTCAGGTGGAGGGAAAAAAGGCACTTCAGAGTTACCCTCCATCAGGCTCTGCAAAAAAAAAACCCCACCTCAGACAGATATGCAACAGACTTCAGACAACACAACATAAGTGTCCACTAGGTGGGGTGGTGGGTTGGGACTATCCCCACTTCAGTTCCTGCAGCCACGATAAGCAGCACATGTCACTTCAGTGTGGATAGGGGCAGGAGCATTGAGGGTTGGAGGGTTGCAGTGACCCTGGAACGTTTCAGCGGCCTTCCCGCAGTCCCGCCCAGGCTGGGAAAGGAGACAGAGTTGAGTTGCCATAGCAACGGCACATTCCACATATCTTCTGAGGGGGGAGTTTTCGTTGGAGCCTTGCAGGCTCAAGGGCGCCAGATTCCGATTAGAAATTGTTTTGGGGCCAGACAGAGATCATTTCCTCTCTGTCTTTCAGTTTGTTGGTCCTCAACCTCTCAAAATCCCAATAATGGACATTAATCTATCCCAATTTGTGCTGATTCGTCCACTCTCTCCTTGATGGCATCCATCTTTTGTGCCAATGAATGAAGTCTTGCTATACTGATTTGCCAACTTATATGTTGATATTTAATTAGAAAGCAACATGAATCTGCAGTAACAAATGATTCTCAAAATTCCAAGATGAGCACTTGCTTTTATTTAACAAAGATTCATTCAATAATCACCAGTTCTGATTAGGCAGCTTTGTGTTTTTTCAATGAGCAAGTTAACTTACTGAAAGAAATGCCTATTAATAGTGATGTAGAACAATGAGATAAACTGGTAAATGCTTGCAAATAGATGAATATCACTGTCCCCACAGAGACTAAAAAAGTTACCTCTTTTAACTTCAAATACCAAAATCTATAAAACAAAGTCTTTTCAATTGTTTAAATACTTTTAATCAACATGTACCTCCCATGTTGCAGCCTCCAAAAAGATATCAGGTCATTAAGAATTAATATCTCATCGTCTCTGCTGGGACCTCTTAGAGGGTCAAACTGATCCTCTACTCGCTGCCTTAGGGCACAGTCCAAGTTAGGATGGGTACTAGGCACAGAAATTCTTTCTGGTCAGTCTATCAACAATGCCAATTCGTCCTCAGCAAAAGACTAGCTGCAGCTACATGAGCAGCTGGAGGACCAGCAGTAGCTGCAGGAGTAGTGGGAGGACCAGCAGTTTCTCTCCAGCTGCAGGCAGAGTCCTGCACACCTCACACCGCCATGGGGTGCTTCTCTTGCACACCGTGCACTGCTACACCAAAAACTTTTGTTTTAGAAAAAATAATTATTTATTGTAAAAAGATAAATAATGCTGGAATGAAGCTGAATCTTACAATTAGCAAATAGTTGAGGGTGTTCAAATAAAAAAATAAAGTGTGAACAAACATTCATACTCTGGTTCATCGGAGATCTGTCCTTCTTCGTGGTCAGTCTTCAGATAGCTATAAGCCTTCTGGGACACCTAATAGATTGTGTTGATTTTCTTTGAGGCATTTCCATAATTTCATGCTGGCTTTTTATTCTAATTAGCTTCCCCGTTCCGTTATCCGCTTTCACCGCGGCGCTGCGCTCCGTTTCAATCAGGCTGTACAGCAGGATTTCCCCTCGTAGCGATATTTTCCATAACTCTGATTGCTTCAGGCTATTGACCCTTTGCACCAACGTCACCTAATCACGTGGGTCCACCATGCTGGACGGCATAAGCATGTAAACAGTGAGCGACACGAGTACTAAACAAAGAGAAAAGTAGAGCCTGAAATTGTTTTTGCGATCAAAACAAAAACAAAACTCCTCCAGCATTCCTTCCACTAGTTCATGCCCAGTTCAGTTACCAGAAGACGTAGTGCATCTAGCGGGGCTCATAGAGAGCGGTATGCTAACTAGCTTACCAGCGTTAGCTTACGTTCTCTCTGCAGCTGTCGCGATGTAAACACGTTGCTGACTTAGCCTAAACTCACCCCTCTGGATTTATAACTTTATGTTATAAACAGCATTTCACTTCACACCAAAGCTGATTGTTAAAAAGTCCGGATCCCTACCAGCTTCTGTTGGTGGTGTTACCGGGTTCAGCTGCTGCTCTCACACCGGAATGAGAAGCTCTCTGAATGCAGACGCTCATATAAATAAATAACGTAATTTTAACACACGTAATCGTACACCGGAGCTTTAATATTGTTAATAATTGTCCCGCTTTACACTACAGTGGATGGAGCGCAGCCTCCGTGGTGAAATACCCGTCCATCAGGATTATCAATAACTAGTATAAACACATCACATTTTTCCCTGTCCCTGTCTTCCTCGTGAAATAAATGAACGTTAATCTTACCCAGTAAAAACATGCTCGCTGCAAATCTGAGGGCTGCTAGTCCGCTTGATTGATGGCTGCAGTTCATCTCCGTCCTCAGTCTCCATCAGAGTTATTAAAAAACAAAACGAGTTGAGTTTACATCCTCGTCTGTTAGTGCAGCCGACCACGCAGCAAGCTAAACCCATTTTACTGTCAAATCAACTCAATAAAAGCCATAAAAAGCTACAAACTGGCTTGTTTTGACTAGCTTCACTTGAGTTTCTACAGGTGTAAACGGTCTTTTTGCCGTCCATCATGGGGAAGGGGGCGGTCACATGAGTGGCGTGACGTCACGTGCAAAGGGTCGATAGATCGTTGGAAAGCTGCTATTTTGTACTTTTAGGAACAGTTGGAATTTTTTGAACCTGATCAGCCATTCAAAAGTTATAAAACGGAGCATTTTGGATGACAAACTCAGCACGTCTCTGAATCTGTGTTGTGATTCGTTGTGCTCAAGACGGGGAATCCCGGGGCTACCGTAATGTATTGTATATGCACAAAAAGCCCCATTTTTAATCTTTTCAACACTTTAAGAATTTTAATGATATCTTGAATGGTTTTATGGTAATGAGAAGTGCGCATGGCCAATCCCGTCGGCGGCGCCAGGTTGGTGATAAGAATATTGTGGCATTAACAGAGGGGTGCCGGCGGTCAGGGCTAGGGGCCCCCGCAACACAAGGGGGGCCCAGGCGGCTGCCGACCTATGCCTAATGGTAAAACCGCTACTGACGACGTGTCAAAGCTTTGATGAGTTAAAGAGGGTTTTGCTTCAGATGGCCAGTCTGAAGCTTTCTCTAGAACTGATGAATCACCAGAGTGATCCGGTTTTAATGTTCTCATGTTATGATTGTGTAGCCAACCAGAGGTTGACAAGTTTGAGGAATATTACTAAGAATCTCAGAAACACGCCTTCTTTGATACCGGATGCTCTGATCTGGGTAAAAGATTATTTATGAGTCATGAGTTTAACTTAACCTTTCTTTGTTCTTGTGTGAGTGCGAGTGGTGATGACCTCTTCATATAAACATGCTGAAACACATTTAAATCACTGTAATCATGACATAACATTCATTTCAACCTTCAATCATTGAGCACAGATTAATGACATATTTCATTATATTATAATTATTATAAGTAGCAATAAACAAACATTTATTTAATGATTATCTAGTTTGTAAGTTTTAGAAGTTCATATCTGAATTAGGAAATCATTCTTCGATTTAGCAACTAATCCGGGCTGTGAGTGTTCCTTATATGGAGGCATGAAGAATCCTGAAAGATTGGACCTGGAGGAGAGAACATTATTGTTGACATTTCGTTATCATGTGTTCAGAGCTGCAGAGACTCTGAGCTCCAGCTGATGGGATGGAGGAAGGCTGATTTAAAGGGGACACATGCAGTCTCGTGTCTCCTTTTTGACCAGATGTTGAATGGTCAAACTGTACCTAAAAACTGACCATTGCTGGATGTCACAGCGGCTCCTGATGACATATCTCCTAGGCAACCGGGGCGGGGCCAAGACATCAAAGCAAGGTTCCTTGACTATGAGTACGTTTACATGCAGCCAATATCCGGGTTATGATCGGGTTAAGGTCGGTATTCGGGTTTCTGAGTTGATCAGAATAACCCGTTTACAAGCATAAATAGAAAGAGTTACCCCTAACTTGCATAACCCGATTTAAATGCGGACGTTGGGGTAGCGTCAGGACGTATGGACTACGTCCAGACGCAATATGCGTCATTTCCGGTTCTTCTTGTTCCGGTATCCGTGAAAACAACAACATGTTTCCCAGTTCGGAAGAGATAGCGACCGCGTTTGTTTGCGCTTTAGTTTCCTCGTCACTCCAAAAGTGTGGTGCTGTGCCGCGACTTGCCATGTTGCTCCCAACTTGTTGTTTACTTCTGGTGTTCTGGCGCATACAAGACGTCTCGCTACTCAAAAGACCAAGATTCCTTGCGAACAGAGCATGCGCAGAACACACGCTTTGATGGGGATATCCCGGTATGCGTTTACACGACCAAACATTCGGGTTAGAAAAGGGTTACCCCAGGTGTAGTAACCGGGTTTTTAAAAACCCGGGTATGAGCATATCCGGGTTTTTGGCGGTGTTTACAAGGACCTGCGGAACCGGGTTATTGTGAATATTCGGGTTTTAAAAGGGTTACTGGCTGCATGTAAACGCACTGATTGAGAAACGCCCTTTGTCTCTCTGGACTTATTTCAGATAAGAGGATGAGAGAAACTGATCAGTTTCTGTGTATTTAGTCAGGAATAAAGCCAGAGATAAAAAAAAAAACACTGAGAAGAAAAAGGACGCATTTTAAATTATTCTGCCATCAATCAGTGAACAGGCTGTTTGTCTTTTTAGGATGTTTTAAACTAAACTTCTAACCTTAAACTAATGATCCAGAACTTTTTTAAATTCCTGTTAACTTTTTTTTTATTGTTTCAGTGACAGGAAAACAATAAAGAACATTTAGCTTCAATCAGCAGCAGCAGAAGGGAAATGAACTCTAAATGATTATTTACTGATTTATCCAGCTTACAGCTTATTTTAAGTGATGATTTAGTGCAAAGATTCATGTTCAGTGCTCATCACATTGCACCAGATTTCTGAGGACAATCTTTTAAAACAAGCTAAAGAAGGTGACTGTCTCCTCTTCATTCTCAAGTTCTGCATTTTTACAGAAAGACGGTGGGATCAAGAGGTCAGGGTCGGTTATTCCTACGACGTTGTTGAAGAAGCTGGAAAGAAGAAATCAGAGATATTACAAAATGTACCAAAGGATGGATTCAACCGTTTCCTTCTGTGTTTACATGGCTTTTACTTCTCTTGCCAACTGAAAGATAAATTACAGATTGTCTCAATTTAGTAAACAGGAAGCTGGTACTTGTGGAAACAACAGAATATATATGTAACAGAATGAAATGACCGTTTTCCACCTAAAAGCCATTCCCCCCCCCCCCCCCCCCTCAAGCCTCAAGGTCTCATGCATCTGCTTCTAAACTGCTTCCTTTCCAGCTTAAGAGAAGACTGAAGACAAAAGACTCTTTCTTTTTAGTAAATCAAAGAACTCTATTTTTAATAAAGCTAATCAAACAAAGTGCTAGTCCAATAATAATGTGGACCAATCTGTGAAATGACAATGTTATGATTAGTAAGTTTTAATAAGTAATTTGACTTTAATCTAGCTGCACTAGACATGCTGATGACACGTAATGTAAACGCATGACACACTGCTTTTACTCATCCAGTCGGAACCTTCCTTTCTGAAGCGTGTCATAGTCTCTGTGGTGTTTATAAATCTGCCAACTTTGATTCGACCAGAAATCAAAACATCCAGATTGATAAAACCAGTCCCCACGCCATCTTAAGCCAGTTCACCGCATTCTAAGAGAAGTATCGGACCGGCCACCCGGACTTCCTAGAACCAACGACAAGCTGGATAAAATCTGTTGCATTTTACCAACCAAGCAACAGTTCCTTTCAGAATAAAAGCTGAACTCACTGACCCTCCAGGTCCATCTGACGCTGTCAACCAACTGTCGCTTTTTACCTGGAGACAATCCAAAGAGTAGTCTGTCGTACTGCTGACACTGTTTCATCGGCTCCGGTACCGAAAGGGGGGTCCGAGGACCTGGCATTCTGGATCTGTACGGAGGTCTCATCAAGGGTATGTGTAGAGCGACAAAATGGCGTCTCATGTGTTTATAATCAAACTCTGATCATAGCTTAAGAGCAAACCATCACAACATCATTCAGACTTGCTTCTCCGGATACGAGAGTTCTGATTAACATCACTCACACATACACCATCCATCTCATGTCTCATTCACACCAAGATCCATTCATCACTTAGAGTTTAGAGTTAGTCTTGTTTAAAATTGTTTAGAAATAAATCTTCTTAAACGTTTTAAAGGTGACTCTCTCTTCACTTGTCTCTCAGTTAATACGAAGTGTTACATAATCCCTGCAATAAAAAGCTCCAATCTTCTGGTTAAAAGTACTCAAAGATCCATAAGATTGATTTCATATTTACTATGTAATCTTACGTCTTATGGTTCATTAAATAGATGTAAATTAAATCATTACATTAATTTTTACGTTTACGGATTCATGCATCAAACATTTTAAAATACCTGATCACCACTAGGTCCTCTATGAGATGAATGCAGCCTAAGAGAGACAGCGTCATGCTAGCGTGTCTTTATTTAGCCACCAGATCCTTGCATGCTTCCTTAGTATCCGAAATACTGAGTTCTGCTGGTCATACTAGCGGATCATCATCAGTCTGAGCTCCTGTAAAAATCAGGAGCTTGTTGCTTCGGAGCATACAGGCATGTGTTTACACAAGAGGTAAAGACCTGAGACGAAGGTCAGATAGCTGATGTCTCTGCAAGGTCACACCAAAGTTCAGCAGGCAGGTTAAAGGTTAAAAGTCACAACAGAAGGGTTGCAACAACATGACAGCATATGTTTCGCTGAGGATTGTAGTGGAACCGTCCATCGTCCTCAAACATCGTCTAAGGTAGATGTTTGAGGCGTGAAGTAGCTCCTAAAAGAGCTGCTTGTCTGTAACCACTTGCAGCGTCGCAGAGGCTTTGACTGAAGGTCAAAAAGATGGTTTCAAAAGAGGCTTCTTTCCCGATTTGTCCGACTCGGGAGTCAGCTGGAAACTGAATTAATCGGGAAGTAATTCTTGTTTTAATAAACCACGATGTTATGAGTTTTGGGCAAGTTTGGCAAATCAGAATTTGACACGTTTCGAGCACTTTACCCAACATCCCTGAGAAGACACGCCTTGTTCGTGTACAAAAGGTTTTTAACACTCTGTGAATGATTAACTTGTTAAATCAACACACACCGATCATAAGATCTGAAGTGTATCAAGAGCAATATTCATTTGAAAGCCATTATTGGTTCAAGCTCAGATTATTCAAACATTTGATTTAAACACCTTGTTCATTCATCACATGTGATCATTTAAGATTATGAGCTGTAAAGTCGTGTAGTCTTCGAGAAGGTTCACTTGTTATTTATGGTGAGGAATCAGCAGTCCTTGGCTGAGTGTGTCTGTCTGAATGTAAACAAGCACTGAGCAGAACCTTCTGGATTTGGAGGCCAGATAGATACTGGGTCTGTGGTTGAAAGGTTACACTGTGGTCAATTAGACGGTGAAAATGGACCCTTTTGTATACGTAACAGGATGTATCCTTTTATTTTTGGACCTGGCTGTCGCTCCATTTGATCCACTTTGTTCTGATGAATAAACTCATAACTAAAACATGTGATGCCTACATCAGAGAGAATGTAAACGCTGAGTCATATCAGAAACTAGAATTATGTCGCAAACAGGAATACTTTATAAAAGTTTTGCACTGACCTGCTTACCACCCATCCACGTTCCTCAGTGTGGAACAGGGTGGTGACAGGAATACAGCCGAACTCGGTGACGGTGCTCATGTACTTTGCTGCAGAAACACAAACAGGTCACACGTTGGAGGAATCCATAACCGGTCAAACTTGACACGCAGGTCCAGCGATGGCAAAAGAGAATCACGCGCTTCATCACGCTGAACGATTTTGCTGTTTAAACCTTTCATTTGTTTTTACTGCACCTGTGCCGTTCCTCATGTGCAACTCTCCGACCCACGTGTTGACCAGCAGCCCCTGTCCGGGACCGGAGGAGCTACCCAGCACGACCTGACCCAGCAGAGAAGAGTTCCTGGGAACCATCAGTGGGTGAAAGTGGGTGTCCAGGCGTTTCTTGCTGCATGTGTGGTTCCTGTCGTTGATCATGTACACGACACGCTACAGGATGGGATGAAATGTAGTTAGCGCTGTGAAACAAATGCAGCCTATCAACATTAAACTGAGTTAAGAAATCGCCTATTTAATGTGTCCAAATCAAATATAGGTGTAATGTCACATCTAAATATGGAAATCTACGTACAAACATGGCAGTTTTAACCATATGTGTAGTTTAAATGCTAATGCAGGTCGCTGCAGACTGTAAACTGGTTGCAGCCTGTCATGGGGTGAGGAAATCCTTTATCTCGGTGTCGTTTTGACGGTAAGATTGTGTGAGTCTGTTTAACCACAAATCATTTTTTAATGTTTCACGAAGAACCAAGTCACTGACACACTCGTACAATCTAAGATGTTTTAGGGAATCTCCTAACCCTGCTTTTGGGTTGGCACGCTACTTATCTTGTCTGAATTTACATGTTACCTAAATATTTATTTTAAACTTGTCCCATTTTATTGTCCCGTTTAAACGAAGCTCGTGCAATTTAGGTTTGGTTCTAAAAGTTTTAAATTATTAGAATTTTTGATGAAGCCTGTAGATGTAAAATTTTCTATAAATGTGATGAAAACCTAGCCTAGATCAACCATTGCAGCAGCAAACAGATTTTGCTTTGCAGACTAATAACAAAGTGGATTTATTCCTATTTTTCATATTTGCTTCAGTCTAAAATTTAGCTGTGAGTTTTGGATGATTTACTTTAAAATCAGCGCTTCACGGCAACACGAGTGTCTGATTTCAGTTGTCCTTACGTATTTGTAGAGCAGGAGAGCATCAAAGTGGAATGTTTCATTGTCGTAGGATCCACCCTCCCTCAGGCGCACACGCTGTCCCAGTGCATCGTAGGAGTATTTAGCAAATGCAGTCAGCTTCCCATCCTGGGAGGTCTTTAAATAAAATAAATTTATATGTAATCACATCATTCTAAACGAGATTATTTTGTAATAAAAACAGTCCAGCTGACAACTTTTAAAGGAAGAAGTGAAGAGGTTTACCAAAGAGAGGTCACCAGTCAGCAGAGGTGGAGAAACTGTCGGGGTTAAAGAAAATGAAGTTTGTTATGAACACTTTTAGGAGATTCCAGCAAAAAGTCACGTCTTGAGTACTCACCGCATGGCCGAGGCCTCAGAGCCGAGCAGCACACCGAAAAACACGCAAGCAGGATGACAGCTTTCATGGTGACGGACGGCAGTCTGACTGTCCTGAGAGAGAATTCACGGCTCACTTGCTTATAAACAAGTTCTGCAGACATATGCGCGCGCAACCACACACACACACACACACACACACACACACACACACACACACACACACACACAGTATCCTTACCTATGATGAACTGGAAAAACCTAGTGTAAAATCATTAAGATGGTAGTTGTATGTCTACAGGTAGTACTAAAAGAAAGTGTTGGATTAACATTTTGTTTTTTTAGTGGGGGAGGGTGTTGCACATGTTCCATATATTCTGTTTATTTCATTATTCTGTTTATTTCATAACATTTTGAACAATATAGGTCTCAGGACATGTATATATAAATATTAGTTA
Source organism: Nothobranchius furzeri (assembly GCF_043380555.1). Lineage (NCBI taxonomy): Eukaryota > Metazoa > Chordata > Actinopteri > Cyprinodontiformes > Nothobranchiidae > Nothobranchius > Nothobranchius furzeri. Next base: position 89,311,658 of record NC_091743.1, read on the forward strand.
ATCTATTATGTTATCAGTTAAAATGTTATCCATAATGCTCACTGATGTTACGTAAACAGAAAGGAAACTGTCGGACTGGCCCTTTAAGAGAAGAAGAAGTGTGGGACTGGCCCTTTAAGAGAAGAAGAAGTGTGGGACTGGCCCTTTAAGAGAAGAAGAAGTGTGGGACTGGCCCTTTAAGAGAAGAAGAAGTGTGGGGCTGGCCCTTTAAGAGAAGAAGAAGTGTGGGACTGGCCCTTTAAGAGAAGAAGAAGTGTGGGACTGGCCCTTTAAGAGAAGAAGAAGTGTGGGACTGGCCCTTTAAGAGAAGAAGAAATGTGGGACTGGCCCTTTAAGAGAAGAAGAAGTGTGGGACTGGCCCTTTAAGAGAAGAAGAAGTTTGGGACTGGCCCTTTAAGAGAAGAAGAAGTGTGGGACTGGCCCTTTAAGAGAAGAAGAAGTGTGGGACTGGCCCTTTAAGAAAAGAAGAAATGTGGGACTGGCCCTTTAAGAGAAGAAGAAATGTGGGACTGGCCCTTTAAGAGAAGAAGAAATGTGGGACTGGCCCTTTAAGAGAAGAAGAAGTGTGGGACTGGCCCTTTAAGAGAAGAAGAAGTGTGGGACTGGCCCTTTAAGAGAAGAAGAAGTGTGGGACTGGCCCTTTAAGAAAAGAAGAAGTGTGGGACTGGCCCTTTAAGAGAAGAAGAAGTGTGGGACTGGCCCTTTAAGAGAAGAAGAAGTGTGGGACTGGCCCTTTAAGAGAAGAAGAAGTGTGGGACTGGCCCTTTAAGAGAAGAAGAAATGTGGGACTGGCCCTTTAAGAGAAGAAGAAGTGTCGGACTGGCCCTTTAAGAGAAGAAGAAATGTGGGACTGGCCCTTTAAGAGAAGAAGAAGTGTGGGACTGGCCCTTTAAGAAAAGAAGAAGTGTGGGACTGGCCCTTTAAGAGAAGAAGAAGTGTGGGACTGGCCCTTTAAGAGAAGAAGAAGTGTGGAACTGGCCCTTTAAGAAAAGAAGAAGTGTGGGACTGGCCCTTTAAGAGAAGAAGAAGTGTGGGACTGGCCCTTTAAGAGAAGAAGAAGTGTGGGACTGGCCCTTTAAGAGAAGAAGAAGTGTGGGACTGGCCCTTTAAGAAAAGAAGAAATGTGGGACTGGCCCTTTAAGAAAAGAAGAAATGTGGGACTGGCCCTTTAAGAGAAGAAGAAATGTGGGACTGGCCCTTTAAGAGAAGAAGAAGTGTGGGACTGGCCCTTTAAGAGAAGAAGAAATGTGGGACTGGCCCTTTAAGAGAAGAAGAAGTGTGGGACTGGCCCTTTAAGAGAAGAAGAAGTGTCGGACTGGCCCTTTAAGAGAAGAAGAAATGTGGGACTGGCCCTTTAAGAGAAGAAGAAGTGTCGGACTGGCCCTTTAAGAAAAGAAGAAATGTGGGACTGGCCCTTTAAGAGAAGAAGAAGTGTGGGACTGGCCCTTTAAGAGAAGAAGAAGTATGGGACTGGCCCTTTAAGAGAAGAAGAAGTGTGGGACTGGCCCTTTAAGAGAAGAAGAAATGTGGGACTGGCCCTTTAAGAGAAGAAGAAGTGTCGGACTGGCCCTTTAAGAGAAGAAGAAGTGTGGGACTGGCCCTTTAAGAGAAGAAGAAGTGTGGGACTGGCCCTTTAAGAGAAGAAGAAGTGTGGGACTGGCCCTTTAAGAGAAGAAGAAATGTGGGACTGGCCCTTTAAGAGAAGAAGAAGTGTCGGACTGGCCCTTTAAGAGAAGAAGAAATGTGGGACTGGCCCTTTAAGAGAAGAAGAAATGTGGGACTGGCCCTTTAAGAGAAGAAGAAATGTGGGACTGGCCCTTTAAGAGAAGAAGAAATGTGGGGCTGGCCCTTTAAGAGAAGAAGAAATATGGGGCTGGCCCTTTAAGAGAAGAAGAAATGTGGGACTGGCCCTTTAAGAGAAGAAGAAGTGTGGGACTGGCCCTTTAAGAGAAGAAGAAGTGTCGGACTGGCCCTTTAAGAGAAGAAGAAGTGTCGGACTGGCCCTTTAAGAAAAGAAGAAATGTGGGACTGGCCCTTTAAGAGAAGAAGAAGTGTGGGACTGGCCCTTTAAGAGAAGAAGAAGTGTGGGACTGGCCCTTTAAGAGAAGAAGAAGTGTGGGACTGGCCCTTTAAGAGAAGAAGAAATGTGGGACTGGCCCTTTAAGAGAAGAAGAAGTGTCGGACTGGCCCTTTAAGAGAAGAAGAAGTGTGGGACTGGCCCTTTAAGAGAAGAAGAAGTGTGGGACTGGCCCTTTAAGAGAAGAAGAAGTGTGGGACTGGCCCTTTAAGAGAAGAAGAAATGTGGGACTGGCCCTTTAAGAGAAGAAGAAGTGTCGGACTGGCCCTTTAAGAGAAGAAGAAATGTGGGACTGGCCCTTTAAGAGAAGAAGAAATGTGGGACTGGCCCTTTAAGAGAAGAAGAAATGTGGGACTGGCCCTTTAAGAGAATGTGGTACGATTCATTGAAGAGAGAAAAAAAACCTATGCTTGAGTTCTGAACCAGGGGCATTTCTGTTAATAAAAGATGCAAAAATACAAAGAAGAACGTGTTCGTTCTAAGGGGGCCACAAACGTGCCGCCTCAGCGTGTGAAACCTTTCGATCCGACTGATAGGCCTCAACAGCCACCGCCTCTCAATAAAACGCACAACCCCTAAAAGTAGCCTGGTGACTGCACCCACAATTGAAACATCAGAGGGCCTCTTCACCTTGGAGGCCATCATGGTCGCCCCCACACCTCCTAACCCCCACGCAGACTCCCGCCACATGACCGAATTTCTGGCACTGAAAACACCTTAAAGGTGCCCTCTCAAAAGCCCCGACAGAATAGCTGACGTAGCCCAACATAACTGGGCCAGGTAGAGTCGCTAAAAGACAGCGAGAAGGGTGTTGAACCCCAGGCATCTTCAGAGCTGGAAGAGTCAGCACGCACGGTCAGCGTGACACAAAACTACCAGTTCCACACTCAACGTGTGAGAAAAAAAAGAGACCTGCAGACGGATCTGCTGATGACAGCGAAGTAGCTTTTAATGAGAGCAGATAGAAATTTAAAGTAGAAGAATATTACATCATCATTGACAGACTTTATTCATTAGTGATGGGAATTCCGGCTCTTTCGGCTCCCAAGTGGCTCCTCAGATTTTCTGTTGCGTAGAGTACATTTGTAACTAAAATAATGCAAAACTACATGTAAAATGATTTACTAATGTAAAAAAATGCAATATATCAAATATTTATCATTTCTATGGATTTAATAACTGAACACTTTAAGAAATCTCCACTTTCCGACCGCTGGCGCTCATTTTCCCACCGTCTTCGTCGCACTCTCCTCTCTCTCGCTCGCCTTTTTCCTCCCTCATTCCCTCTCGTCTCCCTCCGCCCGCGTGTGCTCTGCTGTGTGTCTGAGTCTGATCCTCCCACTTCCCCGCCCCTACTGCTCTGTGTGTGGACAGTCTGGACACACAGTTACACATGTTGACCAATCGCCTGTAGCTTTTACTAAGGCAAGGGGGGAGGGGGGAGGGGAGGGGACGGCTCCCAATGACGAGCCGGCTCCCGTCGTTCACTTCAAAGAGCCGGCTCTTAGAGCCGGTTTGTTCGCGACCGACACATCACTACTATTCATGCCTATCCAAGCACATAGAAGCCTACACACACGTGTGTGTGTGACCTCTCGGGGGTTTTATTTGAGAGGGACTGTGATGATTGTGATGTGCGTGTAAGAGCTGCTAAGCTGAGCTCGACTTATCCGACACTTTGTGCAGCACGAGACTTCACCTGTAGAGCTGCTGCAAGCTCTTGACAGACATGGACTTAAAGCAAAATTTCCGAATGTTTATGTTGCACTAAGATTGTTTTTAACTGTGTCTAACTGTGAGGGCGAGAGGTCGTTTTCTGTTTTCAAACGGGTTAAAATGAGCTGAGGACCACAATGGAAACAACCGGAAAAGGGTGGCTTGCCAACTCCGGGTCGGGGGAGAGGTCCTACCTCAAGTGGAGGAGTTTAAGTATCTCGGGGTCTTGTTCACGAGTGAGGGCAGGAGGGATCGGGAGATCGACAGGCGGATTGGTTCGGCGTCTGCAGTGATGCGGACGCTGAGTCGATCTGTCGTGGTGAAGAGGGAGCTGAGCCAGAAAGCCAGGCTCTCGATTTACCGGTCGATCTACGTCCCAATCCTCACCTATGGTCATGAGCTTTGGGTAATGACCGAAAGAACGAGATCGCGGATACAAGCGGCCGAAATGAGTCTCCTCCGTAGGGTGGCCGGGCTCAGCCTTAGAGATAGGGTGAGGAGCTCGGACAATTGGGAGGGACTCGGAGTAGAACCGCTTCTCCTCTGGATCAAAAGGAGTCAGTTGAGGTGGTTTGGGCATCTGGCCAGGATGCCTCCTGGACGCCTCCCTGGGGAGGTGTTTCGGGCATGTCCTGCCGGCAGGAGGCCCTCGGGTCGACCCAGGACACGTTGGAGAGGTTACATCTCCAATCTGCTCCGGGAACGCCTTGGGGTCCTGCCGGAGGAGCTGGTGGAGGTGGCCGGGGAGAGGACGGTCTGGAGCTCCCTAGTTGGGATGCTGCCCCCGCGACCCGGACCCGGATAAGCGGAGGAAGACGACGACCACAATGTCACAGACTCGGCTCTCTGCACTTTCTCTCATAGCCATTGAACATGAACTTGTTAGTGGCCTTGATTTTGAAAATGTTATACACAGTTTCCACAGTCCACGTCCAGATTTCTAGATGTTTATGTTGCACTAAAATGTTTAACTAGTCATTTGTGCTGTGACATGTTGTTGTTCCATTTTAAAACAAGATAAAATGAGCGTAGGATCAAAATGTTTATGAGCAGAAAATAGTGACACTGCATTGTATTTATGTTTTCCTTGAGGTGCCAGCTTTATGAAAATGCTGTAAATTGTTGTGGAAGGATAACTGGTAGATTTAAATGGTTTGTGCTGGACTAACTTGATTGGGTCGCCATGTCAGAGTGATTTCTGCTTAAAATGAGCCGAGGACCAAAATGTTTCTTGATGTGTTCTCTGTGGTCTTCTGTGATAGCTCCATCAATTCAGTCCATTTCTATTGGGAATAAGTGTTGTTAAATAAATGATGGTTTCAAAGCGGTTGCTCATTTATTGATTTTGACCCAATATAATGGGTCACTTTTACCAGATTATACAGATGCTGATGTTTTTTTTTCCCCATAGCATCATATGTGAGTGGGTGTCTTTGATAGGGGACATAGTAGTGCATTTGTAGTATATGAGCATTTAAATATTTTTTTATCAAAATAAACCCGATGACAGTTACAATTTCATGAATTGAGTGTATTTACTGCATATTACAGTAAAATATTCTGTAAATGACCGTATTACGGTGATCCTTGGGCCGTGATGATGGGGCCCTTGAATATTGCTGCCACAAAGTGTTAATCTGGCTCTGACATTCAGGTCAATATTATGAAATAAGTCAATTAATCTCCATATGAAAAAAAATACAAGTTGCTTAAATCCCAGTGTTCATCTGATTTTACAAGAACGTTGTTGCCTAAATAAAATGAAATGGAAAATCTGGTGTTTTAGTCCGTTTTAATTCCACTCATATCCATAAACATCAGTTCACCATTACTGCTGATTAAAAGGAAACGTTTATCGCTGAATCATCAACACATTTCTGGAAAAAGTCTTGCGTTTCAAAACAAGCTGAAAAATGTTGCTTCAATTTCTTCTTTCTCTTCCTCCACCTGGGCCTCATCACAGAACGACGGAGCAACAAAGTCCCGCGGGTCTGCCACTCCCACTACGTTGTTAAAGAAGCTGAAAAACAAAACGATGAGACGAGACATGATTCATTTCTCCGTCATGAATCAGGCTCAGAGAGTGGATCCTGAAAGGAAAACATGTATTTGTACATTTAAGTCATGACTGAAGTCATAATGTCTCCGATGTGGTACTAAAAAAGTATTTAAAGTCATATTTGGGACACATTAATATTTAGAAATGTTTATTTTACAAATAACACATCAGAATCTACTGTTTTTCACAGATAAAAAAGCTTGTGAAAAAACAAATAATTTCTCCTCAGATACTAGGATTTTGATGATGAAGCCCTTTTGAATCCACTGGGTCACAGGAACTTTGACATGACTGAACTGTTTAAGTGTTGTAATTTATTGCAGCTTTTTTTAAATCACTAATTAAGATTTTTGATTTGCATTTCCAAATAATTTCCTCAGAACAGATAGTTGATGATGTCACACTGTTGAGCTGTGTATGTGGAAAAAGCCTTTGCACTCTTGTTTCAGGTTATTCAAACATCTCACCTCTGATTGGCTAACAGCAACACAACACTCCAGCTTCTTCTACTCGTTCTGCAACATTCATTTTTTAAATCTCCTCGAATACCACAAACCTGAAAGAGTTTGGCTCTGTTGTGGTGTTGCTATTGCTAACGGTTAGCATCTACTCGCTGAGACATGCTCTGCTTTTTGTGGATACTGAATCAATAACAGACTTCCCAGTTAACAGCCAAGATGAGTGAGTCTGTGAATGGAAATTTAGCAGTGTGACATAGATCTGTGTGGCTTTTATCCAAGCCGTTCCCTGTCTATTTTCTATCAGCCGCTAATGCAGGAAATTAGGTGTTGATGACCATTTTCACATTCAGCCTGCATGTGAAACTCAGTGACTGATCATATTTCAAATGGAAGAAGCATTATATGTGTCTCTGTGAACCTCATCTTTAAAGTAAAATTTCCATTAGTCACCATCACACACTGGTGAAATAACATCTCTGCATTTGACCCGTCCCCGTAGGGATTGGTGAGCTGCAGCAGTGGCTGCGCTATTCGGTGGTTTAACCCCCAATCCAACCCCTCAATGCTGAGTGTCAAGCAGGGAGGCGTTGGGTCCCATTTTTAAAGTCTTTGGTATGAACTGATTAACTTTTCATATCTCCTACTTATAACAATGCAGTAACATGAAAATGAACATATGTGACAATCAAAGCCCTCTGTTGCTCTCCATTAAAGTCTTTCTTCTCATAGTGACTTCTACTTTCCACCCAGCGGTGTTTATAGTGGGGTTGCTGTCAAGAAGTGTAGACACAGGTGGAAACTATAGTGACCCAAATGAGCCACTGGTGGTTACTGAGATGACCCTAATGATTTACTGTTAGCCGCTTTAATATGGTGCGGTATGGGGGCCAAAATTAAGACTACTGCCCAGCAGCAGGAGGCTATATGAATTCTGAAGCAAACTACCGACCTGATTAATGATAAGCTGGCGCCGGTAACTGAGAGGCTGGCGCTGCTTACTGAGGAATAGCACGTTTACCAGCATTATTACTAGATACGCTAGGGACTAGCAGCCCTCGGCTGGTCATTGACTGGTTCAGACACTCCCTCTGCTGTCTATTAGCATGGATAGGCTAGCGTTAGCCTGGACGGTAGCCTCTCCGATGCTAATGCCAGCCTCTCCATGCTAATGGTCCGTCGAGGAGGTAGGAAATCCAGCTAGTGGCCAGCCTAGGCACGCTACTGGCTAGCCTTTCCAATGCTAACACCAGCCCGTCCAGGCTAACGCTAGCCTATAGACAGCAGAGGGAGTGTTTGAACCAGTCAATGACCAGCCGAGGGCTGCTAGTCCCTAGCGTATCTAGTAGTAACACCGGTAAAGGTGCTATTCCTCAGTAAGCAGCACCAGCCTCTCACTTAAGCGCCTCGTGATTTTTATCTTGAGAGGTGCTATAGAAATTATATTTTTTTCTTTTCTTCTTCTTCTTCTTCTCAGTTACCGGCGCCAGCTTATCATTAATCAGATCAGTAGTTTGCTTCAGAATTCATTTAGCCTCCTGCTGCTGGGCAGTAGTCTTGATTTTGGCCCCCATACCACGCCATCCTTTAACACTTGCGCTGATCATAGTATTCTTTTAGTTTTAGATTATTATAAAGGTCTTTTTTTTTATTCCAGGGTAACACTAAGTTTGTACACTTCAGAACATCATCTAAACATTCTTTAGGATCAGAACCGTTTTTCAATGAGTCAACGTGCACACTTTTAGCTACCTGCTGGTGACATTTCTGTAAGTGTTATGGTTCTGTGTTTATTTTTTATTTGCACTGACCTGACCGCCACCCATTCTCTTCTGTTTGTACTTAACAGGGTGCTGACGGGTATACATCCGAACTCGGTGACGGTGCTCAAATACCTTGCTGCAGGCACAAAAACAAATCACACGTTGGAAACTTCCCAACCAGAAAAACAGGAAACAAGTTCACCCAAAGAGTCACGCGCCACGTTCAAAGCACATGACAGCGAACCTGTTCCCTTCTTCAGCTGCAGCTCCCCAGTCCAGGTGTTGACCAGGATTCCCTCTTCTAGAGCAGAAGAACTGCCGAGCACAAACTGGTCCACTAGGGAGGCATCTTTAGGAACCCCCAGTGGGTAGAAGTCTTCAGTCAGACTCCTCTTGAAACACGTGTGGTTCTTTTTGTTGATCTTGTACATGACACCCTGCAGGACAGAATGGCTTTAGAAACCAACAGTCCTTCTGTCCATGATCAACAGAAATGTTCTGGTATTACTTGTCTGTAGAGGAGTAGAATATCCAAGTCAAAGAAGGTTCTGTTGTCATAGGTCCTGAACTCTTTGAGGCGGATGCGTTTTCCCAGTGCATCGTAGGTGTACTGGGCAATAGCCACCAGCTTGTCGGTTTGGGTGGACTTTAGGAGGAAGGAAAAATAGTTTACCGGTACTATCTTTGTTTTCCAATGAAGTACTTTGTAGCGTGATGAATTGTCCATTCCTGACCTAAAAGACCCTGCTCTGTTTTGCTCCGCTCAAAGCAAACCTGAAGTTTCAAACAAGAACTAATCTGCATGAGATATGGCTCAAGGTCTCATGCTCTGCTTTTGAACTGTTTCTTATTTTCCAGCTCAAGAGAAGAATGAAGACAAAGGACTCTTTCTTTTAATAAATCAGAAGAACTCTATTTTTAATAAAGCTAATCAGACAAAGTGTTAGTCCAATAATAAAATGTCGCTGACACTAGTCAGTGACTCGATGCAACCTGCTGAGTTCCTTATATAGGAAACATTATTTCTGATTGGCTTAATGAACTGACCTGTATTGGAATGTTTATTATGTGAAGTGCCTTGAGACGACTCTTGTCGTGATTTGGCGCTATATAAATAAAATTGAATTGAAAGTGTAACCAACCCATGCTTCTGGGGTGCTTCCAAAATGTAACACTTAAACAATCCAATCCAATCCAATCCAATTTTATTTATAAAGCGCATTCACAAGGCATTACAACCAAACAAGGCGCTGTACACTAAAAATGTTGGTTAATTAAACCGGCGTTATACAAACATGTCGAACACAGATAAAAGATAAAAAGGAAATACAACAAAATTCCCAAAAATAACAGCTAAAAATCAACAAGACACAGGGTGAATAAAAAATTAGAAAAACATTTTAAAAAAGAACCTCAATAGTACGGAAGTTGATAATTGTGGAGTCCATTTTTAAACAGTGCAGATGTAAGTGAGGTTCATAATTATGTGGTATAAGCTAGGTTGAAGTGAGTTTTCAGGCGTGATTTAAAAATGCTAGCTGTTGGTGCTAGCCTCACTAGCAGTGGTAATGCGTTCCACAGCTTGGGTGCACAGACAGAGAAAGCCCTCTCTCCACGGCTTTTTAAACGAGCATTCAGAACAGCTAGGAGGAGCTTATCTTCAGACCTGAGAGCACGCGGCGGGTTGTAGTAATGGACCAGTTCACACAGATATGGAGGAGCTTGAT